>NC_084980.1:12501571-12554071 GCF_963691925.1 Scomber scombrus
ACTGCATAATGTACGTGGGGGTTGCCAATCTGTGATAAGGCTCTTGCACTTTTGAAAGGCCAAGCCATTTGAAAGTGTGTCACTGATACGTTATATTTGCATTGGGAACATACACTTATGGAAACTCATCTAGTATGTGTGTGTGTGTGTGTGTGTGTGTGTGTGTGTGTGTGTGTGTGTGTGTGTGTGTGTGTGTGTGTGTGTGTATGTGTGTGTGTGTTTCAGGGATGAGAAAAAAACAATGATTGCACTCATCTGCAGTTTAAAGAATTGACTTGCCATGAGTCTCTGCAGTCCAATATGGACTGAAAATCATGAAATATGCACACTAAAGAGCAAACTCTAAGTATTACATAAGACCAGCATCTTTTATCACAATCCCAACACTAGATGTCTCTGTTTCTGCTGCCTGTGCTGCCATGAGTCATCTGGGGAGGTTATATATAAACTGAATTATCAAATCTCACTCATGACTGATTTTCAAATGCAGACTGTTTATCTTGATAAAACAACAATCTGAGGTGAGATATGTGGTTACACTGTGTATTGTATGTGATGAACAGATGGTCTCTGAGACCATCTGTTCATCTCTGAGGTTGGTGAATATGATGAAACTGTTTAGATCATAAATCAGACAACAGCAACATGACACAAGACACATTTGAATGGGAAGTAATTTTTCTATGATTTTTAGTTGATGAATCATGAACTAATCATCACAACAGAATCACTTTTCCCTGATTAGATAATGTGGGGCAGTTACAGGATTAAACAAATACACAAGCTCAGATCCTGGAAGAAATATGAAAGGGATCATATAGATCTGAGGGTATATGGGAAGATAAAAGAGCAGTGCGATAAGGAGTGTGCGGGTGTCCAGCAGTGTCCTGCGGATGGCACAGAGGCAACAACAGATGTAGGTCATCAGGCCAAACATGGAGGAAGCCAGACGATGTAAAGAGGAAGCAAGAATAGTCACTGTTGAGGAAAATATGCAGGATACCAGAATAACATATTCATCCTCACTGTGCTTCCTGGCCTTATTTAGATAGATAAATCACAGCTTGGTTGATGTACATGTGTGATTGCATGAGTTATCTCATATGCATGAGGCGCGTATGTCTGCATGCGCATGTGTGTGCATTCACACTCGCTTGAGTGTAAGTCAAGCTCACATGGTAAAGCACGTTGATTCACACTGGAGATAAACACAATCCAGTTGCCGTGGCATCCTCCTTTTACTCTTACCACATCTTTGCATGGCATGTATTTGTGTTTGCATCAGATTTTCTGTGTTAATGTACACACACACAGACAAAAGCTCAGTTTTGCCACACGCCTATCTCAAAATGAGAGTCTTTCATTCATGACTATATGAGCAGACACACTTTCATGGATCATGGGCGTCTTTGATAATATATTACTTTCAATTAAATGTTTAATGTTATGAGTGTGTCAACACCACAGGGTCTGCCCTCTATTCAAACATTTGTGGGTGTGGAGTGTGGACATTGAACCTGTTCAGTGAGGACAAAAGAAGAGAGATGCGTCAGGGTGGGGTAAAGGGAAAGGGAAAGGGAGACAGTGAGTGATATGCTGTTGACTGTCAAGACAAGTCTGGGCATACTGTAGAAATGAAACATAAGTGTAACTCTGTGTGTGTCTGCATGTCTATTACATGCTCAAACAACCATGTCAGAGCATTTAGATGACGACTTTAAGTCTGAATCCAGTAACATGTAAGGAGGATAGATCCTGTTAAGAAGACACACAATGTATGTGTTGTGTAGGTTAACAGAAGTTGGCTTCTGATCAGAGAGCTTGCTATAGTTGACTAGCTACATTTGTAATGGATATATAGGGAAAAGCCAGTCTTCCTCTGTTCAGCAATTTCAAAGTGCACTTGAACAAGGACCTGAATGTTCAGATGCATTGACAGTAAAAATGTGGTTCCACTGCAAATCTGAAGCATGACTGCCAGTAATTGTGTTTACATGGCAAGTTTAACAGGCAATATCAGACACATAATAATTAAACTGAAATAGTCTGTAAACAATTTTCCACTCTAGTCCATGCAATTAATATGGATCTGTCCATTCAGTCAAAATTAAACTTAAGCCTCTGAAAACGTTCCAATCTTAAATATTTCTATTCAACATGATGCATGCATCACTAAATATGCTAACAATAAGTGTCAACATGGCTATAGGAATTATTTAGGAATAATATAGCAATCAAAAACTCAGAATTATATTGATAAATTCTAATGAGCACACAACCAACCCCATCAAACTGGTGAAAAAGACAGAGAAAAAGAGAAACATGGAAATCTCATGTAAAACAACCTATTCTTAATATGGCTGAAAACAGTGTGTTCATGTAGGACCCCATCACTCAATGTAAGAAGCCGATTGAGAAAGTACATTTTCAGGGCTGGGGGTCAGGTTAAAAATTTATATGAAAAAGATTTTTATGAAGCATGATATGAAAGTAATTTGCATTTCTGGTCATTGATCAGGTTTTGACTCTCAAATACCTCTTTCTCTTAAAGCCCAATTCCGATTGTGTGTGAATGTGCTATCAGTGCAGGCAGGTGTTGATGATATTGGACATTCAAATGTTTTATGATATATGACACAACGATTGTTGCTGGTAACATAACAATAGTTCATTTTTGGCCGTGTAACTGAGTGTAAGGCAGGCCAAGGGCACTGCAGAATAAATGTTTGTTCTCTTCCTTTGATGCATGTGTGTTAGGTGAACATTATGTTCTCAGTGAGATAATCTGTACTTCATGACCTGTGATTGAACTCATATCCCTTCTATGTTATACAGCCTGTCTATCAAAGTCTAGAGTTGTACAGTGTATGAAAAGTGAAGCCGATAAGGAGAAACTGAGAACAAAAAAGAAACAGATGTGGCAGAGTGTAGAGTGGTAACAGAAGCTGATAAGATAAAACAACGGGGAAATAGGAAATATGGAAGATGGAGATGGGACAGAATGTAAAGTCGAGTTGAGTGGAAGAGAATGAATGGATCATGGTAGGAAGGAACGGTGTTTGTACTCTTTCTGACACACTGACCTAGTGATGCAGCAAAGCTCACAGCTCCAGATTACAGAGCCATGGCTGCAGGGAGGGGGAGGGAGGGATTACTGGTGCCTTCAGAGAGGAGAAAGCAAGGAGATTAACTGAACGAGGGAGTGAGGGATTACAGCTCTGTGTATGGCAGGACCATGAAATAATCTCAGCAGACTGAGCACATGTGTATGTGCATGTGTGTGTGCCTTAGCATGTTGGTGCATGTGTTATGTAAGGGTGAGCACTAATGTAAAAATTAGGAAATGAAAAACATGAAGTGGTTATCTATAATAGATTTACGCATGTGAACATTTTACAGTATGCTGTGTGAGAAGCCAGACTGGAATGTGAGGAGCTGATGCTGCTAAAGCAAAGAGATTGGCCATGGGGCCCCACTGAAACCATGTGCAGCCAATCAGTTACAGTTGGTCCCTCATTCCTACAAAGATTCTTTGATGTGAGCGAGGCCTTTAAATTCAACCCTGGGGAGTCACAAGGCTGAACTGGCTTTGATCTGAGTCAGGAGAAACCTTATGCCTTTCTCAACAACAAGACCTTTTGCAGAACAACAAAATGCCCACTTGCCTGATAGTTAACACAATCAGTGACAAGAAGCAAGGATTCATGGGTGGGTGGGAAAATATGAAAATCAGCTTCCTGGCATCTTAAACAAAAAATATATACTCTGTATGATTCTCTCCCCTCAAATTTGATTATCTGTGTGGTCTTGATCATGTCTGTACAAGGTAATAGCAACAAGTTACGCTATTATCTTCAATCTGTGGTGCATTTTCTCCATCAGTGAAAGGCTACAAAAAGTGAAGATGCTTTTTTGTCAAGTAGTTTATTGCAGACTAAAATAATCTTTGCAGGTGCAAAGTGGATAGATAACATAGAAATCGTTTGTGTCCATCACTGCCACTTTCAATGACTCTGTTGCTTTGGTAACGTTTGTCTGTACTTGCGCAGGTAAAAATGGACACAGGGTTGTTTAATCTCCTTGTGTGTGTGCTGCAGGTCTGCTTGTTGTCAGAACATCTATGATGTAAATATCCTTCCATTTATGTATCGCCTCTTCCAGCCACCCCCATCTGCTCCCTCATCCTGTTATGCTGCTGCTGGCAACCTTCCAAAAATCCTCCAGTTTTTCAAACTCCAAGCTCTTTTTCTTCTTTGCCTCTTCTTTCACCTCTTACTTTATTATCGGGCAACAAAATGTCTGCTATGTACGAGAGCCATGCTGAAACCCTCCTCCCACTCCCTTGCGCTCTCCTTGCTCTGCTGTCTAAGCGAGCTGCACAGTGGTTACATAAGCGCTAAGGTCAAAGTGTCACTGCCGTTGTCAAGGGAGACATGGAACAGAGGGGCTTTAGAGGAGACGTGCACGGGGCGAGAGAAAGGGAAAAGCAGCAGAGGCAAACGGTTGAGAGGACAAACGGTGCAGAAATCTTTCTATCTATCTATCTCCAGTCAAGATTTGAATAAAAAGATCAAGCACTTTCAAGCTGTTTAGTCATTTGGACTGAGAAAAAGGAAGGAAGCATATAAATAAACAGATAAGTTATGTATGAAAAACAACAACGAGGCAGAAGGAAAGGGTTTGGAGGGAGAAAAACAAAAGAATGCGAGTGCCTATGTGGGTGCGTGTGAACGTGTGCGTGAGTGAAACAGAAAGAAGAATCTGTGACTGTAGGTGCTCTGTGCTCGGCTGCTCCACTAACCTAGTTTGAGTAATCTCAGCCTTCATGCTTTTTCATAATACGGCTGCCAGAACATTGCATCATAAGGCCACCCGTTACAGCCCCCCCCCCCCTCCCTCCAACCACTTCACCCCCTCCACCATCACCACTCCCCACCCACTTCCATATCAGCACCCACAGTTACATAGTGTCCCAACTACACACTTACATCATTTTATTAATAGATTAGAATGGGAAAGATGAGCTATAAATTTACCTGATGGATGAAAAAAAGAGATTATTCATAAGTGCAGAAAATAACACATTTGGTACATTTGCTGTGAGGATAACAGTACTAATACTGTCATACAATTAAGTTTAATAACTGGGGTTGGCAATGTGTTACAGTATTGCTGTGATGTTTAATATGTTCCTGCTAGTCCAGTACAGACAAATTAACACAAAACAGAAACCAGACTGCTGTGAATCAAACTTTGCGAGGTCATTGGGTGTAATCTCTGGAGCTGCTCTGCAGAGAATATATTGAAAGATTGTGAGCAATCATTGGGAAAGCAGCCAAGGCACATTTTCTAGCATAGCCTTCCTATCGCAGGGGAACAGTACGGAGGAACAAAGGTCATTTATGTACAATAGCTCAAATTAATATTTTACAGCTCCATAAAATGAGTCCCAGAGTCACTGCAGCAACACTAGGAGTTACATCTGTTGCACTTTCACCTTGCAAATCAAAATCCTCTCATTGATTTAGGAAAGAGCTGTTTGTGATCATCACAAGTGGGCTATTTCAGGGGGAAGATAAATATACATGCTAATCTGAGTGGTGTTGTGTAATTAGGAAAAAGTCTCATTGGAGAAATAGTGTCCAGTTATTATATTGGATGTTGAGGGAAGGATGTGTGGCTTTCTGCTAGGGCTGTACTGTACCTAACAATTATATTATTTAATCTACTGATTACTTTCTCAATTAATCACTAAATAAGTGAAAATAGTGGCAAATCCTTTCTCAACACAATTTCCTGAAGCCCAGGTTGACATATTTACTTTCCTGTTTGGCTCAGCAATGCAAACCCCCAAAATATGTTGTTATGTATTATTGAAGACTACAAACAAAAAGAACAACAACAAACAAACAGCATTTTGGAAATGTTTGCTCTAAAACCAGATTAATCAATCATCAGAACTGTCAGGGATATATTTTCTGTCAACAAATTTATCAGGAATCTGCCCACTGTTAAACATTTCTGGGAGACAGTGAAACTTTTAAGCTTGTATTTCTGGAAGTTTTGCCGTAAAGAAGGTGTCAGCTCTCTGGTAAACAAACAACCTGTTTGATTGCTTATTTTTGCTTGTTAATAACTCTGACAAGAACTGATCAGACTGGCATAAACCTTACTGTCAGGTTCCCATGATACATTGTGTACTGAAGTGAATGATACAAAGTCAAGGAAGTGGAGTAACAACATACTTTAACGTCAGTTTCAAAGCAGACATGATTGGGGCTTTAATTATATTCCCATAACCACCTGGCAGTGATCATCTTTACCTCACCACATCACTGAGCAACAGCAGAGTTGTACAAGTCAATCATTTGCCCAGCCACCTTAAACTCGCTCCCGCGTGCGCGCGTCCCCGCTGGTGCTGCGAGAGGAGCTGTCGGCAGTGAGATCATGTGAGAGTCCACGCTTAGAGAAAGTAGGTTAGCAGGGTAGACTGAGAGGAAAGCAGGCGGAGAGTCACAGCACGGAGTCTGAGCACCGCTGGAACACCGTGGGACTATTCCGTAAAAAAAAAAAAAAAGTTCTGCCAAAATATTTTCGCCACTGCTACGAGACGGTTACCATGCAATCCAAAGCGACTTTCTTCACTCTTTTATTTCGTTCGGACTTGACCGAGCGATAAAGGAGTTTCTGGTAGTTTATTTCCTCTATTTTTTTCTTTTTTTGGGGTCGCCCTTTACGTGAGCTGTCTGCAGCCAGGACGAAGTTAATATTTACAGAGCCGGTGCATCCTGGCTCCAGTGCTTTATTCTCCTACATTAACCACATGTAGTCGAGTTTTTGTCGTCCAGCCCAGAACAACAAAACATCGAAAATGAGAGGTAAGTGTGCATGTACGTCAATGTGAATGTGATTTACTTAGTTGGACTTGGTTAGGATCACTATGTGTTTTTAAACGGGGCTGCCACATGTGTGCGCACGGGGATTCTTGAGTGCGCCTGTTTTCCTCCCAGTGCGCATTAATCCCTCATGACTGGATTATAGCTGCACAGAGCCCGAGGAGGCACTGAAATTAGTATGCGATGATCTGTATGCGTGTTGTTCAATCATGAGAATGAACTGAACTGGATTCATTGTTGGTTGTCACCCTTTCAGCTCTGCTCAGAACTAAAGCCAGTCCCTTGTACACATTTTTTTTAAATTTTGTTTTATTATTGACAAAGCTGCCTTTAATTGTAGAAATGTAAATCGATTCTCACATGGGGCCCCTTCTGTAAATTTGCTTGGGGATCCATGTAAGAGTTATGCAATAAGAAGAGGGAGGGGCATGAGTGGAGGTTGTTGTTATCCAAAACTAGAATTATGTAATCGAGATGTTATTTGAGATCAGGTTCATTAAAACCTTAAACAGTGATCATTGCACTCCCATTCACTTAAAAGATTCATGCATTTTGCCTTTTGTTTCTGGTATTCAGTGATAAAACATGCATCTGATTAAAATCGTGTGACGTTCATATTTTTAAATCTAAATAATCCCTGAAGATACTTGCATACTTTTTGTTAATGCCAAATGAATTTGCAGCATCAATGAGTTTTGGTGCGGTTGAGATATTGTTGTGATGTGATGGCTGTGCCAGCATGGCCGACTGTGTGAGCGTACAGAGGGAGAGAGAGAGATTGGCTGTTCCACTGACCTAGTTATGTCATCCAGCATTATACAGCATTGATAGCGGAGGGAGGGGGAGCAGCTGTGGGAAGCGCCGTGCCGCCGGACGTGCAGCGCCATGTGCGGTTACAGGCGAGCTTTCAACGTGTCGTTCCTTGAACGTGAACTTGGGCAGTGGGGCAGCAGATACCTGCTATTAAAGATGTGTTTTATACAGATTGTGCAGAACATAGTCTGATGTTTGTATCCCTACCATCCCAAAGAAAAACATTAAAATAAGCAACAAAATAGTTACATAACCTACTGTAACCTCTCAAAACCTCAATTAAAAATCATCTTTATGCAGATTTTTTTGGATGCAACAAACATTTAACAAACATCAATTTTAATCAGTGTTATAATAATGTTTACTAATGCTCTGTGCATTTGCATTTCTGAGTTTTTGCTCTGAGAGAGGAGATGGCTGCAATGAGTTTTGTTTTTTTAGCTGAGGAGGAAAGAGAATTTTTGAACTGAAGGGGTGGGGGGCGCTAGTGGAGGGAGGCTCCCTCTCTGGCAGGATATCCAAATGTAAACAAACGCAGCCCTTTCTTAGCTCACTGCACTGAAAATGTAGGATATTCACTCAGCCTGCCGTTTCCTCACCAGAAAAGCATGTCAGCATTTTTTAGCCCAGTTTGAACATGCAGCTATAATCCTTTTAGTCCAAATTGCCGAGTCATTTCAACATCTTTGGCATGCTGACAGACATTTAGAGGCTTGCTGTGTTGTCTGGACCTCTGACACTTTGTCTGGTTCCTGTATTACAGAGTGTACTTCCACATAATGGTTGTATTTATTGCGCATAGACACAGTGAAAGATAAGTCTTGTGTCTTATGCTGACAGAAGACAGGAGAGGCCTGTGAAATTCTTACTTCTTTTTTAAATCCCCCCTTTTGTGGGCCTCAGCTAGGCCTCTTCTGGTATTTGCATCTTTTAAAATAGAGCTCATTGATTTGAATGCACCAACTGCCGAACGGCCAGAGCCTATACTATATATGTGCATTTATATTGATTAAAATTAACAGCATTGTATTGTACGTGATCTCAATAAGAGAAAGAGTCAGCGAGCATAACCACAGTGGGCTGTTTTGGTACTGGATTGTGCTGCACTGTGAGCTTACAGCAGGGAATTACACAACAAGTGCTTCAGCATTTATAGAACTAAAGCACAATACACCCCCCCCCCCCCCACCCCCACCCCATAATGAGTGTATCTTCTTATGTCAGTCATTCTTCTGAGTAGGTGATTAAATAATTAAAAGAACACCAGCTCCCACAGAGCCCTCTGTTACTCTGTAGCTCAGGGGCATTTAATAATTTGCATGTTATTGTGTCTTGCATAATAATCTAACAAAAAAAAAAATGTACTTGCATGAAAACAGGTCGTAAGATTATAAAATGGAAAAGCAATCGGTGCATGTTGGCAGGGGTGAAACTATGCATATAAGGTAGTGAACATGTGGAGGGTCAAAATTCATCTTTTCACTCCTTTGTGATGCTACTGACACACTGACATACTGACTGTTTGACACACTGTGCAGGAGGCTCCCGTTGGAAAATTATCAACTGTTTGTTCCACACTCGATATCAAAAAGTATAAAGCACAAAGTCAGTGATTTTCTCTGCCTGTCTACCTACCCCACCCATACTGAATTAGCCTTTTGTAGAGATAACAAGGTTACACATTTAGCTGGCCGATAAACAGGCTGGGGCCAGCGTGTTTGTAGTTGAACTGTTGAAGTGTCTGCTGTGAAAAGACTTGGGTGTGCCGCACAAAGTAGCTGTTCTGCTTAAACATACCAGCCACTACTCAAACACCATTCTTTGTTTACCATGTGCGCAATTTGGTCTCACTTACTGCACGTCACTCTTAAGAATTTTTGACATTAATTTTTGTGCCAGTGGGTGAGAGATGTGCAGGAGTGTAGCTTTTATGCATCATTTTGGCAAAAGCAGAATTTGTATTGATCTGCTTGAAATGCTGACTCTCAGATGCCTATGACTAGTGTTTTTGTCCAGTTCAGTGGTTAAAGGTAAATGTTTCTTTAACGTCAGGGTGGCAGCTGCCTCTGTTTCTCCAGCATTGTTAGACAGATGAATATCTGCTAAGTGAGCTTGTCTCTATTCAAATTATTCAAGAAATCCCTGTGAAGTTCTCTGAAGTTAATTCCTTTCACGTTGCAGGGAGTTGTTTGAACTGCAGTTTTTCATTTACCAGCTCATGGAGACAAGAGAAGACAGTGTTGTTAAATACAGTATGAAATATTTGACTGTCTCTGGGTATCTGCAGGAAAGCTGAAGAAGAGGAGTGAGAAAGCATGTATGTGTGGTTATAGCAACAAGGGTGGGTGGCTGGGCATCTGTGTAATTCTGGCTCTCAGCGCAGGACAAGAATAGAACGGGTTGAAGCAAAAGTTCAATGTCAAAGTTGAATAGCTGACATTCATACCATGTCTGTGTTGAGTGGAGTGTAGCCAGGTACAGTATGGCCCACTGCTGCCAGATCAAACATGGTTTCTCAATAAACGTAAAGATTACATGGAAATAAGTTCACACAGATAAAGCTTTATGGAAAATCAGTGGAGGTGTGTGTTAGATCTGAACTGGTAAGAGCAGTTTTTCCAGCCTGATGATCATTGGCTATCTTGGTTAATTTTACTGTTATGTAACAAGGGGAATTTTTTAACGCAAACACAGAGCCTTCAGGGAAATGTTTTAGGTCTGAGCGTTGTTCAGTTCCACCTTAAAACTGGTCTGCGGAGAGACAGGATCGCGCCTGCCTCCCTCCTCCCTCTCCCCCTGCAGTGGGAAAGTGTGTCAGTAGGACAGAATGTCCACATGGGCTGACAGGCTACAGCGCTCGAGTGACGGATGACTCAGCCAATACCAAACAGGCTGAGAGCGCTGCTCAGCCAGTGGGAAAGAGAACGTCTAAGGAGGGCGGGGTGTCAGTGCTGCTAGAGTGAGCCCTGCTGAATGAGTGTTGTGAGGAATGCTCACAGACGAGAGTTATATAATCGTGAGATGAGGGAGGGGTGGAGGGGAACCTGAGAGAAAGAGAGGAAGAGAGGGAGGGAGGGAGAGGAGAGAGATATTTTTCCATTGCATGCCTGCAGCTGCCCTGATCAGTTGAAGTATTTTAGTCAACAGTTTTAGAGTTGAGGCAGACCACGGTTTTATTAAAGGGAAAAAGAAATGGAAAGTTGTTTTTTCCAGTACGTAGGAGCACAACAATCTCAACTCAGTCACACTAACTGAAGTGGTTTTGCTTACATTTTCCTCACAAAAGGTACCAATAATGATTTTGTGAATCAGTCTAATGATTTTGTAAATCAATCAAAGATTGTACAGACAGCCAGTCTGGGCACAAACTATCTTATGATATAGTTGTTGTTGTTTTCTCCTCGGTCAAGAAAGAAGGAGTCTTTGTCAGTGTCATGTGATTCTCTATCTGTTTGTGTACTCTGTTCCCTCATGGGGCCACATGCAGGGTGCAGACAAACACCGTTCACAGCAAGTTATCGGCTCTTTTACTGATGTTGCCTCCCTGTGAACCTCTAATACAATGCTTCATTGTTACATCTTTTTAGTTCACTTGCTGGACTCATTACAAGATGTGCTTTTCTCTTGGACTACTTCACTCTGGTGCAAAGTACAGGATTTGTCTCAAGCATTGATCTGCCTAAGATTCTTCAAACAGTCATCCCCTAATAACAGTAATAAAAAATATATATACAGCAAAGTTCGGTCATAAAACTTCATAAAAGAGACAGGGAAGGAGGACAAAACACATCAAGAAAAGATAAGAAAAAAGCTCACGTTAACGGCCAACAGATTCATGTAAGTTTTATTTTTGTTAGTAAAACACAATTACTCCTGTCAATGATGTATGTCTTATTAAAACTGGAAGG
This sequence comes from Scomber scombrus, assembly GCF_963691925.1. Taxonomy (NCBI): domain Eukaryota; kingdom Metazoa; phylum Chordata; class Actinopteri; order Scombriformes; family Scombridae; genus Scomber; species Scomber scombrus. Next base: position 12,513,189 of record NC_084980.1, read on the forward strand.
CCTAATCTGAGGATCTCAGACAGCACTGAGGCTCAAAGACACTCATAAAAAGCATAACTAGGTGTCTAACACTGTAAAGCTTACACTATAGTCAGTAAAATCTTAAATTCTGATCTGAAACTTCCAGTGAAGGAATGAAAGTTTGATGAAAGGTGCAATGCAATAACTATATTTTGTATCAGCTGGAGGTGGGAGCGTCTAATAAAGCTCCAAGTACACAGAGTTACAGCAATGTAACTGTAACAAGATAAAAGCATTGGCGACCTTTTCAAGGTCTGCAGAAGATACAAACGACCTAATTCTGGCAAAAGTATATAGCTGCAGAAAACATGACAGCACAACATTTATGGCCTGAGAAGAAAAGAATGAAAGGAGAGCCAAAAATCATTCCTGAAATATGACTGACTTGTATTAATGTGGTGTGCGAACACCACTACACAAGCCAGACATACTGCCAAGATTTAATTTCAATAAGCAGATCAAACTTTGAAGGCTAAAAATGTAGGTTCCAGCGCTTAAAATCTGAGAGAGCGATATAGTATAACACAGTAAACTTTGTCCGTGTTGTCTGCTTAAAGTAGGATGAACTGTGAAGCTGAGTATTATCAGCATAGCAATGGAAATCTGTATTGATTTTAACATGCTGTCAGGGCTGCAAAAGATGAGAGTGCTAAGGGATGCAAACCTAACCCTCCAGCAAACAACAGAGGAGATGCAGTGAAGTCAAAGTCCAAATGCAACATACAAAAGCATTAACTAGTGCAGTATGAGCTAAACCAGTCAAAAGTTCTCAATGCCTACCTAAAGACAAATAAAAAATAAATAACATGATCAACTCTATCAAAAAGAGGGCTCTGATCGAGGAGGATTAAAAGTAGTGGATAATTACATTACAATTACATACCTTTTGATAATACTCTTGTTACAAAAATGTTATTCATAAAGAAAATCAATCTATTACAAACTCTTAACTGCTGCCTAGACAGGACCAATATATTGTGAAGCAGGGACTGTGTATGTTAAAACGGGCTCCAGTGTGTGTTATGTCTGAGTGAATGTGCCGTGTTACTTAATAGTATTTTAGTGTTTAGATATAAACTGTTTTTGGCAATAATCCACAGTATGACTCAAGTAGTGTAAAACAAGTCATATGAGGTGTTACAGTACATGAGGTAGGAGCTTTCTGACCACTGTTGTTTTTGCTCTTGCAGCTCAAATCGAGGTCATCCCCTGTAAGATCTGTGGGGACAAGTCCTCGGGAATCCACTATGGAGTTATCACCTGTGAAGGCTGCAAGGTAAGGAGGAAACGCAGAGTAAACCAGGCTACCAAACCAAACTTTAATAGGCATGTTTCATCCCAAATGTGCATGTTATTCACAGTATTTATATGTGTGTGTTTCTGTTCAGGGTTTCTTCCGTCGCAGCCAGCAGAACAATGCCATGTACTCTTGTTCCCGCCAGAGGAACTGCCTGATCGACCGAACAAACCGTAACCGCTGCCAGCACTGCCGCCTACAGAAGTGTCTAGCTTTAGGCATGAGCAGAGATGGTAAACACAACCGAGAACATACTGTCCTCCCTTCACACACTTCCTATTACCATCACAGCCTGCGGCCTGCTTTAAGTTTAGTAGAGTACGACTGTGTGTGGTTAAACTGCGACTTTCACTTACATGTAGGAAGTTTACCAGATGTGTTTCTCCAGTACGACCTCAGTGTGTGTGTGCCTTTAATTTAAAGCTGACACTGAGAGAATTTGAAGTGCTCATAGTTAATATTTCACATCAGCTGTCGTAAGAGGGCGCGCCACATGTTCCCTCTTCTCTAGGTTACAGAGAGAAAACAAACAGTACATAGAATGAGAGGGTCATGAACTGTCATCAGGCAAACTGGATATAGGGACTAGAACACAGTCCCTGTGGATAAGGTGGCAGAAGGAATCTATGTGAGCCAAAAATATCTCACAAAACAGATTTGAGGTTGAAGTGTAGCCGCATTAAGAGATTAATTTACTTCTCTTTCTTTAAATGAGGAAATATAAACAAAATATTTAATTTCTTGTTATCAGAGTAAGTATGAAGAACCATAATATACAATAAGCATAATTGAGGGCAGCTATTCACAAGGTATTTACAAGAGCTTGTAAGAAATGTCTAAAGTGTTTTATCTGTTTGTGTGTCCACTATAATGAAATGTACTTTTCCTTCACAGCGGTGAAGTTCGGCCGTATGTCCAAGAAGCAGCGTGACAGCCTGTACGCTGAGGTGCAAAAGCACCAGAAGTCCCTGGAGTGTGTGACCTCTGGGGGCGGGGGCTCCACTGCTCTATCCTTACCCAGGGAGGATGGTGTCTGTGGTGGTAGTGGGGAGGACGGTGAAGAGGGCCTGAGCCGGTCCTACAGCAGCGGGGGCTCCAGCTCCACCCTCAGTGACCTCGATGACATCGCCGCACTGCCTGACCTGTTTGACCTGCCGCTGACCCCCGAAGAGGCCAGCGAGTACTGTAGCCTGGAGCTACTTGGCGGAGGGGCCAGCACTGGAAACACCTCCAACTCATCATCTTCTTCCTCCACTTCCTCATCCTTGTCCAATCAGAATTCGCCGCAGCAGACTATGCTGGATGGGGCAGACAGCAATGGAATCCTGCATACACACTCTCACACACATCCGCTGCTGGCACACACACACGCATTGCTGGACCATCTACCTGATGACTGCTCAATAACAGACCTTGGTGAGTACTGACTGTGCCCCTATCCTAAATTCTGTAGTGTCAGAGTGTTTAGTTCAGTACAGTACACCGCAGTACACTACAGTACTCTCGCTGTTATTTATAAAGTCTCCTGTTTTGCATACTGTCATATTTCAGGCTCTATGTTTTCTAATGTACTCCTGTTTTGTGTTAATTTGCTGATGCACTTCCGCCAACTTTTTGCACATCAAATCACACTTTGTGGTTGTCAGCACATTTTCAGGAAGTGCTGAGTTTCAATACCAGCAGTTAAATATCAAGATAGAATAGAAAGCAAGATCACAATTAATAAGCATAGGGTAGCATTAGTAAGCATAAGGACATACAGGTTAGTGAAAAATGGTACATGGCAGACACAACAGCAAAACAGCACAAGAACAAGGTTAAATTGGCAAAACAAACAGGAAACAAGCAATATAAAAAAATAGGGGAAAAAACAGGGATGTTGCTGTGACCATATTTATATGGAGATTTATTCTCCAGAGACCTTTAGACATGATAAATTTGTATCATGTTTTACATCTTTATGATTGCTGGCAACAACAAACTGCGACAAGAAGACTCAGGGGACTTCTTAAAGGAAGCAATGAGTAAACATTGTGACTGGCAGATATAAAAAATGCAGGGGAGGCTAACAGCTGGGAATCTAAGACGAGCAGATGAGCTATTAAGTAGATGAGCTCTGTCTTGTCAGGGGCGTCAGTGGCAAATGTAATAGAGTGTTGCAAAGCACCTAGTAATTCAAGGTGACACTGCCATGGTCCGTAAACAACACCACTGTTACACTCTGCTACGCCCACCTATGCCTTTTCAAGGCCCAAAGCTGCAACCAATACAAATAACCTAAGTAAGGCAGTACTGATGTCTTTATTTTTCTTTTTTTTCACAGAGCACATCACTCAGAGTATTGTTAAATCGCACCTGGAGACGTGTCAGTACAGCGCTGAAGACATGAAGAGATTCACTTGGGTACAATACACACCTGAGGAAACGCGCGCTTTTCAGAACAAGGTATATAATGCACATGTTAACTCCCATATATCAGCTCATTATTGGCCTAAACTGGGCTGTCTGCTAATAAAAAGCTAATTTAACTACCTAACATTACTGATATTTTTTAGTAAGCAGGTTCAATTCCTGCAATGTTCAACAAATATTAAGTTATGTCATTATTATCTATTTAATAAGTGCAGGAATCTCTTTTTTGTGTCTTATCAGTCAGCTGAGTGGATGTGGCAGCAGTGTGCGCACCACATTACCAATGCCATCCAGTACGTGGTGGAGTTTGCCAAACGCATTACTGGCTTCATGGACCTATGTCAGAATGATCAGATTATACTGCTGAAAGCAGGTCAGTGTCTTAAAAATGCTCAAATCTTGAGTAATTCCAATGAAATAAGTGAATTCCTGCAACGTATATAAGAGTATATAGCTTGCTAACTTGAACTCCTTTTTTTTTGTCTCCAACTTTCTATCTCTGCCTTTTTACCATTTGTTTATTTGTTTGAATAAATAAAAAAAATCATGGAAACAAAATTTACAATAACTGTCTTAATCTGTTATCTGTATATCTGTGACATAAAATGCATATATTTGACAATGCGTTTACCTTCTGTAAATGTTTTGAACTTTAAAAAAAAATCTTTGTGGATATCCATTGTTATCCTGCTGGTTTTTAAATGGTTCAAAAATGTCATTTATGCTGTGTACCAATCTGGGTCAAAATTATTAAAATTTTGTTGTGTGTTTGTCTATGTTGGAGCATCTTGGGTCTACTTCGTCCCTCCATTTCCCTTCCTCTTCTTTCTCCATTTCTCCATATCTTTGGTTCTATCTATGGCTCGTTATAGGCTGTCTGGAGGTCCTGCTGATACGTATGTGTCGAGCTTTCAACGTCAACAACAGCACCATTTTCTTCAATGGAAAATTTGCCTCAGCTCAGTTCTTCAAAGCACTTGGTGAGGATCAGATGGGAATGTGGTTTTATGTAAGCTATAAAGTATTCAGATAATTGACAGGATCACGCATCAAAGCTTCTTACTTGTCTTGGCGCTTTTCATAAGTTTTATTTCTTTTTCACACGAACTGTGCAACAATCAACATTGTTACCTAAGTAAATGCCAGGGCTACCACTTTTCTCAATCCATTATTGACAGTTTACAGAGATAGCTCTGCATTGACTAACGTAATCTGTTATTTTAACTGACCTGACTGTCGTAATCATTCTTAAGATGACTCTGTAATGCAGCAGTTAAGTTGCAGTCTTGTCAAAAGCAGTTCCACTCTGCCATAACTGACTCTGAAGAGAGGTTATTGAACGTTTCCAGCTGCAAGTTGCCTTCCTATTTTGAAGCACTGTCCTGCCTCTTCAGTACCAACAGAACTACAGTTTGTAACAATGCAGACTAATAGAGAATATCATTAAACTTAGCTGTAAGCAGCATGATAAACTAATTCTAGGATTCTAGAATTTAGCCAAGTTGTCTCATTTTAAGTGATGGGTTATGTCAGTCAATGCAGTAGTGTCTCTCTCTGAGCTGTTTTAAGTTGATTTCTAAAAACACTGAAACCTGTGACTTCTTGACGTCAGGCAGACTAAAAAAAAAAGGTATAATTGAATTACAGAATTTCACACTAAGCAGAACCTGAATAAAGTCTGACACTAAAAACTAAGTAAGACACATAATCCTATCATGCCAACAAACCCTCTGTGTACTCCCTGGGTCATATGTCTAGTTAAGTAAGACTTTTAAAGTCTTCAAGCAATATTTTTTGACAAGTTATTTAATGATTTTCTTTGTTTATGCAGGTTGTGACGACCTGGTCAGCGCAGTTTTTGACCTGGGTAAAGGGCTCTGCCGTCTACAGCTGTCTGACGAGGAGATGGCTCTCTTTAGCGCAGCCGTTCTTCTATCCCCTGGTGATTATTTTTTTTCCTCTTTCTAATTTCCACTCACACACACACTCACACTCATATAATTAAACTCAGGCATGTTAAAGAGGACATGCTCATTTTACTGCAAAACTATATAGTAGTCAAACCACTGTGGCTTTGTCCATTTTAAAGAACATGCAAATACATTTTCAACAAACACGTTGTATTTTTGGTCTTACGATATTCCACAAATGTAGTTTTTCAATTAATTAATGCTTTTTATTTAGCTTATTATTAAAAACATTGCACCGTTTATCATGTGTGTCTACATATCAGACTTGTAACACAACATGACATCACCTCTTAAAATGAGATAAGGTTACATTTGAGAGATGGAATAACACATTGTCCCACATAAAAATTAAAAGTTGAATTAATGAATAAAATGCACAATTGCTTATTTGTTTCAATACACTATAAGAGCATGGCCACAGCCTTAGTTGGTCTGGTATGACCTGTAGTTTAAGGTTCCTTATGTTAGCTAACTTTAAGTAAATATTGCGATAACATACATTACTACATTTGTTCTTTGACTTTATGACTAAGTGCTAAACAGTAGTTTGTCTAAAGAGTTGTATAGCAGTGTTATATCATTGTCACTTTCAGACACAGATGCCATTTTTCAGCAAAATATATAGTGTCCCTTTAAATAATGCTTAATGTTTTATTTCCTGTAGATCGACCCTGGCTGACAGAAGGCCAAAAGGTTCAGAAACTCCAGGAGAAAGTCTACCTGGCTCTGCAGCAGAGCCTACATAAGAGCGGTGGTTCTGACGAGAAACTAGATAAGGTAATGAAAGCAACCAAGATAGTTTTTGATCACATACAAATACATACAATCACATAAATACATTTACCTTTGCATATCTTTTGTCCCCACAGATGGTGTCCAAGCTTCCTATAATGAAGTCTATCTGTAACCTCCACATTGACAAACTGGAGTTTTTCCGTTTGGTCCACCCAGAGACCGCATACAGTTTCCCTCCACTGTACCGGGAAGTGTTTGGCAGCGAGATGTCTCTGCCCGACTCCACCAACAGCTAGACGAACAGATAAACAGATAGATGGAGAAAGTGTAGAAAGAGGAAGGGAAGCAAAAGGAGAGACAGAGAAGGATAGAGATGTTGAAGCTCAACAACCAGCAGTTAAGAGACAATCCGGGACTTTAAATACTCCATCTCCCATGATTCCAAAGTAGTCCTCCACTTTCCCAGCAGGCAAAGCACCTTACACTACAGACAACACATGCTCATGGTCCTCTGCATATTGTAGCATTAATAACAAGCAGATTGGCATCGTAATAATAACACAGCAGTCCACCTAGCATGAGAAAGCTCTAAGCTCTAACACCTTTTTAACATGTGATCCACTGTGGATCACCCAACCAGTTATGAATGTACCTCATCGAAAAGCACCAGTGCACAAGCCAGAACCCAACAACAGTGAATGTAGAACCCTGCCACTACTGGACAGAGTTTTACACATATTAGTGTACACAGTATTAGAATGAAGTTGTGTTGATCAGCAACTCTTGATATTAACACAGTTCTCAGTCAATATTTATCTCAATTGATACATCTCAGTATGGTACGCCAGCGTATTCATACATACAATAAACTTGTACTGACCATCACTTAGGGACCAAGATCATGAGTCATTTCCTTTGACATAAACAGAAATACGCACATCTAATATGACTCATGGATTCAGCTGACCTCCTTCATCAGCTGAGAACCAGTCTCACTCACATTTAGACAGTGTTCGGTGCTGCCTTTTGAAGGCTCTTGTAATGCAATGAGAAACCTCAGTCCCACACACCCCTTTCCTTGTAAATGCCACTTAGAGACAGGACAAGATGAAATTATCTTTAATTTATATACACATTTATAAACAAATATTTTAAATAAGAATGTAAATAGATGACTATATAAGTATATAGAGAGAGAGTTAGAATGTGTGAGTTCAGTTCAGAGCGCAAGGGAGAGAAAAGTGGATAGTTAGTTAGATGTTCAGGAGGGGACAAAAAGACATTCGTCAGGAAAGCTGATATTTGGAATCTTTTTTCTGGACAATTTTCCTCTCTTGACAGTACTCTCAGGTTTCCATGGCAACAAACCCCTCTTGCCCTGGTGGCAAACCCATCGGGGTTACAGTCATCATTGCAAGCGATGGGGTTGACGTTTGTTGCATATGCGACACAGCAGGTTGAGGCGGTGTACCCAAACAAAGGCGAAGATATTGCCTTTGTCTTGCATTTAAACTGAGAGCTTTGATTCTGCGCTGTTGCTGACCCCGTCCTCCCTGCCTAAAGAGACAAGAGGACAAACAGGACACTAAGGAACAGAGAAAGCAAGGCAAAAGATGACTTCTTGAACTGTATAATAAAAGGGGATACACAGCGTCTCCCCATCTGTTTCTAACCAGCAGTCAGTTCAGTAGGTGTAGTATAATTGTCAATCACTCATATTGTTTCAGTTGGTTAAAAGCCCTGAAAACGATGGTCCATGATATGTATCATAAACCCTCCTTGCTGGTTGGAGCAGCTGTATTATTTTGTACATTTGCTGTTCCTCTACCTTTAGTCCCAAACCCAACACTTGTTCAAATACCAAGCACTTATACTTTCCTCTTTCTCACTGGACACTAGTCAAAGGCCAGACAGAGCTACCAGCTGCCCCCCTGAGTTGGGCCTCAGTGCCAGTAAGACTTTAAAGTTTTCAAGCTGTTTTTATTATTTTTGTTTTTTATCCCTCATCTGTCAAACAAGGTCACTCATATCTGTTTACATTTTAAATGTACATAAAAAACACATTTTCTGAAGGGTGCTTTTGCATTGAGATGATAATGTCTTACTTGGGGTGCTGTTAAGTTCTTGAGCAGAGTGTGTGGACCTGCCGCCTGCCACTCAGGGAGCTAGCTGTGATCTCGTCCCTTTATTACCAGTGTCGTCTTTTGGCCTTGTACTCCTCACACCTTTACACCTAAGATGAGGCCCATAACCATACAGTAATCACTGTGGACGTACGTTATGTTTTTGTGAATGTCACTCACAAAGTGTCAAAGCCCTTCCCATTTGTCCTAATATTGTAACATTAAAATTTATGAGACATAGGAATTAAGAAAAAAAAGAAATCATCATTGAAGTTTAAGATGAATTTCATTATTGGGGTTGAATGTTTCTTTTGCTGTGATTTTCATTTATTTGTCAGTCTTTTATCCACTTTTTTCTTTACGTCTCCACTTTTGTCTTGTAAAGTCAGTAATCTATTTTTTTTAATTGAAGAAAGATTAAGACAAGTACAAACAAAAAAAGAATAGTTTGTCTCCCTTCTCTTTTCCTGTATGACAAAATGTTCAAGAGGTATATTACTAGTCCAAAAGTAACTGAGTCACACAGCTTGATATATATTGTTGTCCGATGGGATACATTATATGTGGTTTTAAGAATGTAATAAATGGTTTCTTTTTCTTTTAAAATGTTTGATTGTGTCTTACTTTAATTTGAATTTTACATTCATGTTGTCTTTGCTTATTGTTGACTAATCAGAGTCTTAAAGGATTCACAATTTTCAAGTATGTCTTAAAGCAATAGTCAGATGCCCATATAAAAAGTGAAAGAGGTTTTCCTCACTAATCATTCCTCCTGTTCACACTGGCTATTTATAGACCCACTCCAAATGTACTTTCAATGTAAGTCATGAGGAACAAAATCCACAGTTTTTCCACACAATCATTTTGTGTAAAAATGTATTTAAAAGTTGATCTGGCTTCATCAGTCTGACTTAGTCATATCAAATGGATATCTGTCAAATTTACAGTCTTTAGCTTCAAATTCTCTCTTTGTGCCTGTTTCTGACTGTTTCCCTGTTGAGTTGCGGTGGAAGTATAGTAACAAAAAGAGGGACTTCATATTATTCTCAGAAAAACTTTTAAATACATTTTTGCATAGAGGGAGGTGTGTGTATTTTGTCACTTACTGTACTCTAGGTGCATTATAAAGGTATCTTCTAATGGTCAGAATGAATAGGAGGAATGATGATGGCAAGAAATACCTTTATTCAGTGTTTATTTGCGCACCCACTAGTGTTTTAAGTGTCAATCTTTAACAAACTGAACCTGGCATCCTTTAATTTAGTCTCTAAAATCACTTATCTGATATTATAATCTTGCAAAAGGAAATGGCCACAGCTAGATTAATGTTAACCAAAGACAACCATTCATGTTTTGTGCATACTGTATTCCTTTTTACAGCTGCACAACTTATTTACATTCATTTAATAGTTTAGTTGATTGACAGAAAATGAATCACCAACAATTTTGTTCAAGGAATCATTAATCAGTCACATAACAATCAAAAACTCCAACCATGCTCCAGCTGCAGTTCCCAAGTGTGAAGATTTGCTGCTATTTTCCATTTTGCTTTCCATGGGCTTTCATCGGTTCCAACTGAATCCCTTAGGACTCCCATAAATTTCTAAAACATCTTATGGGGACTCTGTGGGAGAAAGTCTTGGTTATTGTAGGATTTTCACAGTCTTATTGAAAATAGCTTATTTTTTTCTATTGGAGCTTACACATATTTTAAACCTCTTAGGAGAATACTTTCATTCATTGTTTACAAGAATTGCCTATGACTTTTATTCCTTAATTAAAATCGTACTTCAATGGATGTCTTTCTCTGTGAAAGTCCAAGTCAGCAATTTAGTGTTTGTGTCTGCAGAAAAAGAAGGATGTTTGGATGATTTGTGTGTGTGTGTGTGTGTGTGTGTGTGTGTGTGTGTGTGTGTGTGTGTGTGTGTGTGTGTGTGTGTGTGTGTGTGTGTGTGTGTGTGTGTGTGTGTGTGTGTTTGACCCACTTTATCCAACAGGATGGAGCCTCCCACATTAAGCTGGGGCCAGGAAATAGTGGTTGCCTAGCAAGTTCCACATCCACGGTGCAAAGTTTGAAGACGTGTTGCTCGGTCGGTGTTTGTGCCAATTGCAAACTCACAGAAAACTCATCTTAAACACGTTTTTTTTCGAGATCCAGGTGGCAACAGAGACGGTGCAAGATGTCCGTCGCTGGATTTAAGAAGCAATTTTACAAAGCGAGTCAGGTAAACGCGCGACTTTTTCTCAAAAACATTAGCTGATAGCTCGGCTAGCTAGCTAACACTATCGTTTCGTTATGGGAAACGATACAACACATTGCTTATAAACACCGTATGAAACGCATTACTTTGTTGAAAAGTACGACTAGCTACATTGCTGTTTAACTTTTGGTAACTGTCTTAAGAGTTGTTGTTCACAGATAACGTGGACATTAACTCTTGAAGTTAAATTAGCCAGCGTTAACGCTACTCTATAAAGTGTTTATTGTTAGCATCCATAATGAGGTGTACTAAGTATACCTGTGTACTGTAATAAGTGTACCCTCACGTTATTTATTTATTTCACTTAATTGTGTTAGCTTAGTGAGCAGTTTATGTGAGTTGCAGCCAGGTGTTTTTCCATCTAGTCTCTGTAGCTTGTATCTAAATATCCAACATATTTAACCCATACATTAAACTAAAGTGCAATATTAATGCCAACCATGTTTCTATTGCTGCTGACTCACAGAAGTCAGATAAGGAAGGGTTGAGGTTCTGGTTTTATTGAGTTGGTGTGTAGTATGTGATGTTTGGGGTTTCGTTCTTGTTATTATGTTAAACACTACAGGAGGTCATACTAGTAGGTTCAGGTGGATGTTTGTCATTCCTAACCTGATGGATTACACAATCTTTTTAAAACACCTGTGTCACAATCTCAATTAAACAACATGTTTGGTGATTCACCTCTCAGCCATGAAGTCTGTAATAATGATTCTGACTTTTGAGCTGATCTGATCTGTGACCTAATTTAGATAGTTATGACATTTATAAATACATTTATTAAAGAAAAGGTGTGATATGAAGCTTTATTATAACTGAGCTAAGAATTAGGGCTGGGCAATATATCGATATCATGATATAAGACTAGATATTGTAGTCTTATATTTTGGATATCATAATATCGTGATATGGCTTAGGTGTTGTCTTTTCCTTCTTTTAAAGTCATGTCATTTTCTAAAACTTTTGTTCTAGCTGGTCTATTATTTTCTTTACCTTTAACTTAGTCATTATATCCACATTATGTTATTGTGTTAATATTTTGTGAAAGCACCAATAGTCATCCCTACAGTGTTGCAATATCGATATCAAGCTAATGTATGTAATATTTATGATGGTGATTTTGTGCTTTGAACATCTTATTTTGGAATAAAACTGGTTATCTTAGCCAGTTTTATATAACAAAGCAAACCTCAAGATTTAGTTAATTGTCATTTCTTCTGTACTCGCATAGCCTACACAAAAAACCAAATGCTGTTCATCTCCGCCACAGCGGTGAAACAACAGAAAGGATAAAGATCTAAAAAAAAAAAAATCCCTTACAAATGAAAAAAACTTGTAATCCTTAGAGAAAACAACTAAAAGAAACAGCAGCACAGTGCATTATAGTGCATTTAGAGGGGAAAGTGCACATCTGTTGTGTGTCATGAGTGACCAACACAGATGTGGGGTTATATAATCCATTTTGTTATTCAGCTCAAATATTAAAGTAAATGAGAATTGCTTAATGCCATGTCAGTCAAATGTCTGACTGCTATGTTGTTTACAGACATTAACTGGAGGCAGTTCAACACAATCAGAGCTCTGCATTTGTTGCTTTTTAAACTCTTTATTGAATCAGGTTTCTTGAACAAACCCGCCGCATGAAGCTCAAAAACCGGTAGCATGTGGTTTTGGTGACACCTGCTTTGGCCCAACAACATGTAACAGTGGGTCTGAGCTCAGTGGGTGTGTAACTCACTTTGTGGGTTATGGCATCCTAGTTATGTGAATACTCTGCCCAAACTAGTTTCAGGTTCAGAAATCCAGTAGGATTACATTTGACATTTTTTCTGGTCTATATAAACTTTTGTGAAACTTAAACAGTGGAGGACCGTGGATAAAACAACAGTACAGGCGGCTGAACTGTTTTGTATATTGACATATGAAAAGAAAGACACCAGAGTGCAGGAGGATAATCTGTCATGCAAGTTTGTTGCTTAAGAAAGTCGACGTCATACTGCCATAAAAATATAGGCTACTTTTTACAATTAATAGCCCCTTTTACATAGCCTGTTCAAAGTGGGAAATCCACGTCACTGTTTTGTATAAAAGGTACAAACATGGAGTCAAGGGGAAGTTGCTGTGCCAATAAGCCGGCTACTGAGGTAGTCACAGAGCTGGATTATTTATGTGTGAAAGGGACAGGGAGACGAAGCTGTTGTGTTACATGTCATGCCTCTGACTCCGAAACACCTGCATGCTGTGTGACAGGGAGGTGACTTTATGGTGGCTTTATGGTGGTTCAGTGTACGACGGCAAAGATGGATCCTCCTTACGACTATAATGTGGGTTCTCTGTATGAACGAGGCAAATGACTGAACAGAATAATTGAAGTCTGCCAAATTGCTAAGCATACGTCTATAGCTGACATTATGCACAAGATGTGTATCTAGTTTTATTCATTGATCAATAATATTAAACCCAGATACTCTTCTTCTGGTCTTTTAAAAGGTGACACCCCAGTCTCAAACATTACAACAGCTTCTTACCAAATCTCAAACCCACATCAAATCTGCTTTATAATCTGTTTGTTATTTTACTCATTTAGATTTAGCTTTCAGCAATTTTAAGTAACAAATGCTAAATTGACTTACAGCTAAATGTTATATTACAACTATTTTTTCCAGATAGATGACATGCTTTAGACTGACAGTGATGGGAAGGTTAATTAGTCATGGTCGACAAAAACTTTTACTGGCAATTATGAAGCCAGATGGGGCGCTAAATGTGTGTCTATGTGGATTTCACACATCTAGATTTCCCAGAGATTCATTAATTGCAATTAAAACACTGAACACTGACTTCATAATTAGAGAATGTGTGGAGCTGAATTATATCCCATGAACCACCAATCTGTGTTTACAGTATTTTCGGGGCGACCGAGTGCTCCTCACAGAAGAACTTCTCCAAGCCTGTGTGTTATATAAACCAGAGAGACTGGTTGATCCATCTGGTCACAGAGGCTTGTGTGCAATGTGTGTTGCTAACAGCTGCACCGAGTTTAGCCAAATGAGAGGGAGCACACAATGAGTCTCTGTTTCACCAGCCTGCCAACTGGACAGGATTTTAGAGTTTGTTACTCTGGATAAGAAATGAAAAATGTATGGGCCATGCGTGAGTGAGTGTTTGAATAAGTTAGCATGTGTGTTTAGGAAAAGTATCCATGGATGTGGTTGTCGTTAAGAAAACTGCAATGTGTGTGCTGAGCTGATGGAAACGGGGAAAGATATGTATGGATTAAAAACTCTCAGTAGAACGTAAAGTCCTGTTTGCAGTACTCATTTCCTCATACAGACTCGAGGAGGTCCTTTTTATGATGGAAAAAATGGATATGTCTTATAAGGTAACTGTGTTAGCCAGGCGAGTAGAAATGGTGCAAGATGTTACATTTCCAGTCAAGTTTGGAAACAGACAACAGGGTGGTTCTGAAAGTCTGGACCTGCCCTGCAATCCTCTGATCCCCATATCAGCTCCAGCAGGTCTGCTCTATATTCTACCTCCCTCTGGAGGTGCATTACTGGAAAAGAGGAGAGTTAAACAAAATATTCACAATGATATCAATAAAATGTAGCATAATATAGAAGAAACTGTGAGTTGTGTTTTGAATATTCTGAGTTCATTGCTCTTTTTGCTCCGTGTTCACAGCTGGTGAGTGAGAAGGTTGGAGGCGCTGAGGGAACCAAACTGGATGAAGACTTCAAGGACCTTGAACGGGTACCACATACATTTTAAGATAATACCAATAATTGATTTGATTTGAGTGAAACAATGTTCAAAAGTTGTGTTGTGAAATAAATTTGTGTTCCACCAGAGAGCAGATATTACCAGCAAAGCAGTGGTGGAAATCATCGGGAAAACATCAGAGTACCTTCAGCCCAACCCAGCGACTAGAGCTAAGCTGTCCATGCTCAACACCGTGTCTAAAATCCGCGGGCAGGTGAACAGTCCAGGCTACCCCCAGTCTGAGGGCCTCCTAGGGGAGTGCATGACAAAGTATGGACGGGACATGGGCGAGGACACCAACTTTGGTGAGAACAATGGACCTATATCTTCCTCTGACTGCAAACCTACTTGCATTTGTTTTCATAAGCCTGTTTTAAACACAATACTGCTGTAAAGAAGACCCCTCATTATGCCATCTTTGACTTTTTACATAGGCAGCAACATTTCTTTCTAAACAATAATGGTGGATGTGTTGAGTGTTGAGATGCTTTTGCTAGTCCTGCATGTTTATCCCACTCTTGAAAAGCAAGCAAGTTACCATGTATACAACATCGGGGCACACACATAATGTCACACCCGTGAGGTAGCATGCTGCTTCTCTCTTTTAGGTAGAAGTCTCCTTCCTTTCAGCTACCTCTGCTGCTGGCTTAACGGCAGTGTAGCAATACCCCACATTCTGTGCTCGTATGTTTTATAGAGGCGGTATAATATATGCCTTAGACTGCATAAAAAGACTATAATTTCAACTTTCTCATAGAAACAATGATTATGATTAACATGCCTCACTAGGTCCAACATGCCCTAATGTTGCTGTTTTTGTTTTCTTAAATTACATTTATTTCTGTGAGGGGCCATGTACAAAAAACATTAATCTCAAAAAGAGAAAAGATGCTCTGCACCAGATTTAGCTAACAGCTAATTTCCATCCAGGTATAGGAAAATATAAAACTCAGAGTAAACCCTAACAACACTCAAATAAGCCAACATACAATTCATTCCCACGCAAAACACACACACACACACACACACCTTCACCTCATAGGAATAAACGTATAACAGAATATAGATATCAAAATATATACATGCATATGGGTCAATGACGTATAAGGATTTATTTAAAAATAATAAATATGGGAATATCTATTGCAGTAATTCAAACATTAAGAAAGATTGAGTACACATAAATACATATTAAAATAGTAAATTAGGTGCTTTATGTGTTTTTCCATCTCGATGAATTAGAACTGACCTTAAAAAAGTCATGTGGTGCGACCGTGATCTATCTTAAAATAAATGAATTTAAGTGTTTTGAAACAAATTATTTGCATGTCCTTTAAGTTTTTGTAAATAATAATCTCATATTTATGTTCTATTATGTCACAGTTGCCTTCTTAAATGTATGTAAGACTTATTTTTCCTGTAAATTGCTTAAAAATGATTGAAAAAATTTAAAAATACAATTCAGTTAAGCATACTGTATCAGTGATTAATATTAAAAGTGATATTTTACTCTGAATTTAATAAAGTTATTGGTTTTATTGGTCGCACCACATGATGTTTTGTCCCTTTAAATAACAGAAAAATTACTAATAACTTGTGGTTTTTGAAAAGTTAAAGTGATTTCATATAAAGGAAAGGTACTACATATATATGGTATTTTTTAAAATCAATTTAAACCTTTTTCTAACTGAAAAAAATGCAGTTAGACTGAATATGTCATAGGCACGTCATTGACCCATATATCAAAGTGATAAAAAACTGTTGTTTGTGTCTGTTGACTGCAGGTGGGGCTCTAGTAGACATAGGAGAGACAATGAAGAGGATGGCTGAGGTCAAGGACTCTCTGGATATTGATGTGAAGCAGAACTTTATTGACCCGCTGCAGGCAGTTGCTGACAAGGATATCAAAGACATTCAGGTAGATCAGCTGCAATAGTATGAAAAAGAATTTGAAGTCTAGAGACTTTACAATTTGAATAAAAGGAAAATGTCACCAGCAGCAAATGACCATAAACAAGTATAACTACTTTGAGCTTCAACTGTCCAATCCCTCACTATCAGCACCACCTGAAGAAGATGGAAGGCCGCCGTCTGGACTACGATTATAAAAAAAAACGTCAGGGGAAAATCCAAGATGAAGAGATCAGACAGGCCCTGGAGAAGTTCCACGAGTCCAAAGAGCTGTCCGAAAGTTTCATGCACAACCTCCTGGAAACTGATGTGAGTATCCAGTAGACTAAATGTAATTCAATTTGATTGAGTAACTTCTGCCAAAATGATGTAAACATAAACGTTGCATCTGCAGTAGTGCTAGTGAGGCTGTCCTTGTTCTTCTACAAAGTGAAAAATAAACAGCAGCATGACAAAACATGCTGTTACATCAGATTGTCTTTTATTGCTCAGAATTCATCATTTCTGACTTCACTGCAAGAGAATAAATTCATGCAAACATTTGATGTTTTTTAGTGGTGCAGGTTACTATTATTTCAAGCACTAATTAATCAGATGTCTTTTTTTCAACTAATGAATTCTTTAAAATAGTAATGTCAACATTTGTTTAAGTGCTGAATTGCATTTAAAATGTGTTACGTCTAATAGAATCCTCTAAAATGTTTTGAATAGGCCATCTGATTCATCCATTGGAAATTGATCGTCAACTTAGGAGGTGGTCGGATAGATTGATAATGTTAACACAAGGCAAATGTTATAATCACAGAAGAAATGTGTATAAAAAAAAACTTGAAGTGATTATTTTGATTTCACTGAAAGCATGTGTGGCAGAAACAAGACTAATAATTTCTCTTTTTTTTAGCAGATAGGTGTACTTGAAATTGCAAAGAGCAAATTCAAGATAAAGTCAAAAATTAAATTAGCAGCATCCATGAATGTATTAAAAGAACACTGACACTAGATAAACATCATCAAGCAGTATATGTATCTTTACTTTGACTGGTGTCTCTGTGACTGAATGCTTTGCAAATGCATTCTGCTCTCAGCGTCTCTGCCAGCAAACCAAACGTCTGTGTCTTTAAGGACAGTATGTGTCAGGTGATATGCCTTGTGGTTTTTTTCCACAGTGACTTGCCGCAGTGTGAGCTTGTCAAACCTGTTTTGTTTAGTATTCATTGTGTTCACACCTGTCATAATGAGGTTTCAGGGCTCTTTGAGTGAAGCTATTGCAGTGATGATAAACAAATGGGAAATGATGAGAGATAACACCATTAAGGAATGAACAGTCAGTTTGTAACATAAATGCACTGAAAGGCCCAATTCTGTTTCTGTGTTTTGTCTCAATCTAAAATAATTTGTGTGTGTGTGTAGGTGGAGCAGGTGAGTCAACTGTCTTCTTTTGTGGAGTCTCTGGTGCAGTACCACAGACAGGCCTCACAGATCCTGGAGGAGCTTTCTGACAAACTGAGAGAAAGGTCAGCACCATGACTATTTGTGGAACTTGGCATGCCTTTTGTGTGTTGAGGCTGTGTCCTCTGGCTCATGACAGGATGATTCAGCAGTACCATCTTTTACCCATCTACTCATAAGCAGGGAATATAAAGTAGCAGCTAATGCTGAGGATAGATCACTTATGTTCAGTGAACAATACATATTTAGGTCATTGTTAATAAACAAAGGTTATTATTTGATATTTGTTTTTCTTCCAATAGAGATAAAATGTCAGTTTTATGGTGGAATTAGTTGTAGTTATAGTAATTGTATTTTTTTGAACACAAGAAATTGATTTATATGTTTCCTTATCTGCATCAGTGTTTCCCCTACTTGTGAGCGCAGACAGGTGAGAATTTTTGTTCTGATCTCATGCAGGGTTAACGATGCTCAGTCCCAACCAAAGCGAGAGTACACACCTAAACCCAGGCCATCATTTGACTTTGGAGAGACACAACACTCCAACGGGGCCTATGCACCAACTTCAGCGAGCCCTCCATCTTACTCTCCTGGTAAACTTACTTCTCTAAATTCTGTGATACTTGTGCGAGTGAGGTTGAACATCTGTGTGTTGTGAAAGGCCTACTCCGAAGAAGGCATGTGTACAAGTGAATCTCTTTCTTACGACTGACATATTTTTCCTTCTGCGACAATATCCAGCTCCATCTTTCCAAAGAACCTCGATCAGGAGCAGACCGCGTGAGTGAGACAGATGAAGACGTGTCACTTACTCAGAAATAGAGCAACTCACTAATTGCCCTCTCTCACGTTGTACATTTGTGAGGCAGAGAGGTGTTTGCATGTATTGCAAGTAATTTACTAACATTGTTGAATGGTGTCGTTGGGTCCACTGTGTCTGTCAGGTTCCTAGAACAAGATGGGGCTTGTCAGAGTGTGAATATTACTCTGCCTGCAAGGCTGCAGAGACATAATCATCAGCAAAGCACGCCCTGTATTTGTTTTGACTGACTGTGTTATTTTAATCAGTCTTGATTACATGGATGTTTAACTTTAACTGAAGTCAGCTTTGCTGAATTGTATGCATCTGCTGCCCTTTTCACTGACTAAAACTTCTGAACCTCAAGAAAAATAAGTACATCACACATGGTTTATTTCACAGATTTAGTCAGAGGTTGAATTGAAATTCTTAACTGTCTCCTAGAGTCCTACCTTTTCCTAATCTCATTACTTCTATAATCAAACACAAGAGAGTGTAAATGTGAAAAGTCTTGGGCCTAAACTCACGGTTATTATGGTAGGAATAAAATATGTGTGCTATATAATATGTCAGCATTGATCTTGAGGTTCAGAAGGATTCTCTTACCATACTGTTGACTAAATCCTTTTAATTTTAATGATTTTTATGGCCTATTACAGTTGCTGTAGGCCTATTGGAAAACACTGGTGACAAACTGGCTCTTATGCAGCAATTTTAAAGGAGAATGTACTAATCTTGTTAAAGGGAAATCACAAATACTATTTTCAAAAAATGACTATTTGTTCTTTCTCCCTCCTCGCATCTCTCTACTGTCTTCTTTCTGCAGCTGAGGCCTGCTGTAAAGCCCTGTATGACTTTGAGCCAGAGAACGAGGGTGAGCTGGGCTTCCACGAGGGTGACATCATCACCTTGATCACTAAAATCGATGAGAACTGGTTTGAGGGATCCCTTCGTGGCAAATCGGGATACTTCCCCAACAACTACGTTGAAGTGGTGGTGCCTCTGTAACACTGAAAACAAAAGAGGCAAGAGGGAATCAGCAGGATGGAGAGGATGAAAAGGGGGGGGATAGAGGATTATCAAAATATATCTCTTCTTTATTATAATTAAAAGGTTAACATCTCAAGACAGGGACATAGTTTTTTGTATCACAGAGCTATTTGAGTAAAGGGGACAAGTTCTTTTTAAAAGTTTGTCAAGATGTAATGGATTTTAAAAAAGTAAGGACAGAGATATTTAGTCAGAAAAATTATGGCGTGATGTTAGGGTGCACTTACTTTAGTTCCTGTCTTTATGTCATTCTCTATGCACCTGTGCACTTTGTACACTACACTTCTATCACCGGGACTGATGAAGAAAGGATGGCATGTATGATAACATATCCTGATCCACAAACACTAAGAAGTACACTACTTCCCTATACTCTGAACCTTTTTTATATTCAAAATATATTAACGCATCCTTTCTACGTATTGGTACTACAAACAAGCATACATACTCTTGCATTCTTCTAAGCACCATATTTCTACACTCCCAGTTGTCACCCAGTTGCCTTCAGGCTCTAGTACTGTTGTAATCATGGACTTGTTTGCAGTCAACATGGAGGACTGGCTGCTGTTCTGTCCTCCACTGCCATCTGGTGGTACTGGAGATCATGTGTTGTACATTCTGTTATCGCTTACCAAATCCATATTGGGTAGCTAGTCTTAAGTTTTAGTTTAGATTTTTTCAATTGCATATATAAAAATATTTGTACAGTACCAGTCAAATGTTTGGACATACTTAGTCATTCAAGGTAATGGAAAGGTGTGCCCAGACTATTAACTGGTACTGTGTATACAAGCGTCAAACCTAGCTGGAGCCAGTCAGCAGGTAACATTGAGTGACAGCTGTATTTGACTGTTATTTCATTCACACACTACAGCTGATCAGAAACTCAAAGGCTGTTCAGTGTAGATAAAAATGTTTTAGATTTGATGACTCTGTAATTATGCTTCATTATATTTATCACCTTAATTGTTGCAAAGTTGTCAATTATTTAATTTGCCTACAGCTCTTAAGTGTTTCTTATTGCTCTCCAGACTCTTATCTTTATATAGCTAATGCCAAAGAAAGGTTTCATAAACACCTTAATTGCACAGGGTTGCAGTTTGTCATTAAAAGGAAACAATTGATGCATGATCTACCCCCCCTCAAACATTTTACAGCATAACACCAAAGCCATAAGCACACATCCTTCAGCTCCTCTATTTTCTCAGGCTCCATTGATACTGCTGGCAGTGTCACAATGTTTTGTGGGTTTTTACCCAACTGTTTGTGAAGCTGGGATTTGTTTTCCTCTATAGTCTTGGGTAAGCTTGGCTTTAGTATTTTTTAACCAGTAATTAGGAGCATGGAAATTAATCTGATGTGTGTTGAGTGTTTTTGTACCTGCCTCGGTTTTCAGGCTGAAACTGCACCAGACCTGACAGAAAATGCTATCCCACAACTATTGTGTAGTGAATTTTCTAATAATGAGGAAGGTCTTTACACAATGGCTGGTTTCAGTTTCAATTAAGCCTATTACAAGCAGACTATGAACTGTGAGGGTTTGCGCTGTTCACTTAAAATGCCAACTTTCTCCTCTTGTCATGATCTCCTTGTTAGACCGCCCCCCGCCCCGCTCAACTCTCCCATCTCTATTTAGACCGGGAGCGGAACAGACAGGTCTTTTCAGCAAAGAAGGGCGCACAGCAGTAGATTATGCCCTCCCCCACTAGTCTTTATTCACCACCTGCCCCTGTACCCCTACCCCCTTTCTCATTATCTGCCCCATCCCAATCCCATGGTTCCTCTGGAGCTCAGTCTCCTGCGCCATCCTTGGCATAATCTCATTGTTATCATAGTATGTGCATCTTTAATGTTATGTTTGCATTACTCCTATGTTATTCATGTTATGTATAAGGCCATGGGGTTTGGCTGTGAGGAGTAATAACTGTGTGGTTCAGGTGTGGGTTTACATGTCTCATTACACTAAATCAAAAGCCCAGAGTTACAGAGAGGGGGTAGAGGATCGGGGGCTCAGGTTGAGCTATTATGTAGCTTGTATAATATTGATGATGAATAATGTCGTGGAACAAAGGGCAAAGATCAATTTTTGTGTGCTGCTAGTGTCACAGCTGAAATAGTTGTCTCAATGCTGCGGCTGACATTTATTGCAACACTAAATTCTATGATGGCTGGTATTATGTTAGTACCCTTACGAGTTGCAGTTTTGCAATATTGATGAAGTATTAACAGACCTTAAAGCTTTATTTTATTACATATACTCTTAATGTAATTTTTCTTTGTTTAAAATGTAACTTCTTTGCATGTATCTTCATTATAGCCTCTGTCTTATGCAATGCCTTATTTTTGTAACTGTGACATTGTGGGGAGACGGAAAGTGGGATTATCCTGGATTATTTTTAGGATGTATGGATTACCTCTTTATTAAATGTAATCTTCTGTGTATTGTATATTTTTGTTACTACAGGGGGAATGGATGCTCTTCATTCACTTGTTTAAATAAATATTAAATAATTTGACTCCCACCGTGTCTTTCATGGGAAATTTCATCCCAGGCTCTAAATTGGTGTTTTTAAATTGATACAATTCAGTGATTAAATATGTACAGAAGCGCAGAAAATATAATAGTCATAGCATTATCTTTTTGCATCTGACTTCATGTAGCTTGAATCTTAATTAAATGTCTTGACATTTGCACAATTGCTCATTTTGTTCAATAAACATGTCTATATCTTTTGGACGCTTATCCCCAAACCCTCCGATTTTTAATCTGCACAACCACCCTTCTGTATGACCCCCAAACACAGCAGGATATACCAGCCAGCTGTTGGATTATTGCCACAGCACTATCTCATCGGGGAAGGCGTGTCACTCCCCGAATTACTCAGCGCCCCTTTGTCCTCGGTCGGTGCCCAGCCAGCGACACTCATGGCTGCTGCACCCGTCAGGCAGCGCTCGGGGCCGGGGGGACCCCGTGCGCAGCTCCCACCTTGCTACTATGAAGGCTACCTGGAGACGCGAGGACCGAAAGAAAAGGTAGGCTCGCCCAGTGCAGATCAAGTGCCATGTTTTTTTCCAATGCGTGCTGTGGATGGTGGTGGGTCAGTGTACCGGCTGATCCCCCCATTCCCAGTGAGCTGTCAACTTCCTTATTGTGTTAGAATGGGCGAGGCGAGACTGTACGCTGGTGCTGCTGGGGGATTTTTCACATGGAGGTTCTCAGATTTGTTATGCTCCTCAGTCTGGTTTTGCAAGAATATGACAGGAAAAGCATGCAACAATTTATGAACCAGTCGCGACGTATGAATCGTGGAGACCCTGCTGTCTTAACGTTACATGTCATTTAAATGACATCACATGGTAGCTGTGTCCCTTATCATAATAAATAGACATTTATATCACATACTGTATTTTTGCCAAGCATTTTCATTACACATATATTTTAGAGAGATATTTGCTGCTGACTGAGACATAGATGTATTTGAGATCCTCATCCGTGAAGTGAATTTTCAATATCAAATACAAAGTTACACAAACTGAGATTGACACCATTGCTAAAGCATCATTTTGTTTCCATTTCTATGTAACCTGATCAAAAAGGAGGGGAACCCCTCTCCCTTAGGGCACCCTCTCCCATTAGGCTTCTTTTATTGAAGTACAGAAATGCAATCTGAGCCTGGCTCAGGTGCAGGGTATTGCAGTGATCCATGGACACAGATTGACAGCATCTGCGGCCCACCCATCATCCATCTCTGGGGACAGGAAATGAGATAAATAGAGAAAATAGATAGGGAAACAGATGTGGAAAAGCGACACCACTGTTGTCACAGCAGCTTATTTGTATGGGGTTTTTCTGACAGGCATCCAAGCGTCTGTGGACCTGTCTGTGTGGGAATGCTTTGTATTTCTTCAATAATGCCAAGGACACTCATGTAAGTTTCACATCAATTACGTCTTATTTTAGATGCATTGTTATGTATTGACACAGTAACATGAAGATTTGTGTTTGTGTGTGTTTCAGTATGTAGAAAAGCTGGACCTCAGTGGGTTTGTGTCCCTGAAGGACGACTGCAGCCGGGACAGAAACCTGGAGGCAGCCAGACTTATCCTGCGCATGAAGGATGGAGAGACCAAACTAACAGTAATGCCCACTCAAAATGCACACGCATACATTAAAATTAACACTTTTTAACAATGAGTTCAAGTGCAGTCTTCTTTTCTAGGCACCCAACTTGGAATCAAGGGAGCTGTGGAAGGGTTTCCTCTTCTCTGTCATTGATGTAAATATTCATCTTTTACAGACCTACTGCATTCCTGTACCAGCCTGTCTGTAATGTGCAGTCTCCTAACAAATTATCCGCTCTGTCCGATCATAGCTGAATGTACCATCTAGTCTCACATTGCTGCCGGGCCAGCTGCAGATGCTGAGAGAGGTGGTGGAGAAAGAAAGGTCCAGGCGGAGAACTCGCACTCCCACACGAGCTCCTCCTTCACCTCTCTCTGTTCCTTTAGTTGGAGAAATCCCACCGTGAGTTCTCCTCTGTGTTGAGAAAATGTACTGTATACTATTTGTGTATGTGAATGACTGCATTAGCATTAATAATATGTATGTGTGTGTGGCACATAGGTGTTTTCGACCGGTGTCCCGAACAGAGGCTGAAGTCCTTTTAGAGAGACACCCAGACTGTGGCAACATGCTACTTCGTCCAGGCAGAGATGGATGCTCACTGGCTGTCACCACTCGACAGGACCTCAACGGGTAAACACCTGCTGAACATTAGGACACCATAGCTGCAAATATCACAACCAGACACCACAGTCAATGCAAACATCACATGCTCCCTGATTGTTCATATCTTTTTTTGCTCCAGATCAGTGTTCAGACATTACCGTGTGACTCAGAGGGACCAAGGTGGTTACGTCATTGACGTAGAAAATCCAGTAAGTGCGTAATACACCTCCAGATAAACAACAACAGCAACAATGTTCAACTTTTCAGAATGTGGAATCATACATATTGTGTACATTATTTACAGACTAATTCATGCAGTATATTCACATTCATAATTCTATTTCATGATTGTGTATTTATGGGAATACAGGGGGCTAAATATTAGAAAAGGTAGAAAACAGATTTGTTAACAGGAAATCAAATATTTCAGGCCCCAAAACTCACAGCAGATCTGTCTTGTTGTCAGATAACACTTTCTCTCACCTTGTCAGAAACAAATATAGCTTTGTCCTCACACAGATTTTTGTATTTTTTAATAGTTTTAGACACAGCCTTTTTCAAAAAGAAATTACAAATTTGAGTAATTATTTGTGATGATAGCAATCAACAATGTCTCTCGTTATGTATAAACACCATTAAAGGATAAGGCTGGTAATTATCTATATTTTTCTCATTGCTTACAAATTTCATGTACAGAACCAACAATGAATTGATCCTACTTACATGTATTGTGTGTGTATCCTAGGCTTTATCATATTCCTCTGTGTAGTAGACCTCTGTTGTTGTCCAAAAACTATTGATAACATTGCTGCATTGGGTGATATGTTTCTTCACCACAAAGGCAAAACAATAGTTTGTTTGGAAAATGCTCCAAAGACTATTAACAGTGAAAATATTATCAGTCTCCGGAGAGTAGTTCTGTGTAAGGCAGACCTTTTCTAGCCTGTGGTGCTAGATGTCACAATCTCTTGACTTTGTACTACATTGTAAAGAACTTTAGTACAAAATCAAGAGGTTGTGATATGTAGCACCACAAGCGAGCAAAGGATCAATTCTCATATCAGTTCATTGTTGGTTTGGCTCACCAGTTTAATCCTATTACAAACCATCAACTTTTAAGGTATCTACTACAATAGATTTCTGCTTGCCACTGCAGATTCCCTGTGCTACACTTCACGAGGTCATCGATGCCCTGGTTGAGAAGACGGCAGGAACTCTGCAACCTTTCCTCCTGGAGGAGCCTTATGAAGAGAATATCAGTAAGGCAGTTATCCAGCTCAAAACTCCTTCCAAGTCTTTAAACAGTAATTTAATTTAATTTTGGGGTGTTTTGTTGTTGTTGTTTTTTGTCATCAGCATACGTTTCTGCCAATGATGAGAATGGAGAGAGGATCCTCCACACTGCCCCGTCCAGCCCACTGCCAAAGGCTCCTGCACTGCCCCCAAAACAAGGTTAGCCACTTTCACATGAAATCATCTGCAGAGAGACATAGACAGGCAGCAAAAATGATCACTGCTTTTTTTTTTCTCTCTGGTGCAGATCGTTGGTCCAGTAGCCCCCTGTCCAGGTCCCCTGCCCCAGACCGCCGTATCCTGACCTCACCAGTACCGGCTTCACCCACCAACCCAATGAGACGACTCATTCTCTCCCCCTCGCCTCTCGCACAGAGTAAGTGCTTACTTCGCCTGCTGTAGTCACCACCGATTTATTCACAGTTCTGTTTCAACCCTCAGTTTCTTCTGTCCTTCAATAGCACTCAACGAGGAACTCAAACTGAAGCTGGAGAAGAGACGAGCCAGTCAGGAGTAGAGGAACATCTTCCTGCTGCAAGCTCAGCCAATCTTCAGTGCCAAACCCCTTCTCACCGCAGCTATGTATTCATCCTGTGCCTTCTAGGTGGAACACAAGGGACTACAAATTACTGCCACCTTCTCATAGGGAGCTTCAGGATGTTCTGACTTTCATTAGTTTTGGTGTTGATGTGTGTATGTCCTTAAGAGCAAGACCGGTTGGTAAACACTGGATTAGATTCATACAACCTCACAAAATACTGCCTACCTTGGTTGGGTAAAAATCCACTACTGCTTTGCAATATGACTGGCAGCTGAAAACCGGTCGTAGAAGCACCAACACATACGGGACCACCAACTGAG
This sequence comes from Scomber scombrus, assembly GCF_963691925.1. Lineage (NCBI taxonomy): Eukaryota > Metazoa > Chordata > Actinopteri > Scombriformes > Scombridae > Scomber > Scomber scombrus. The sequence continues at coordinate 12,539,859 of NC_084980.1, forward strand.
CCTGATATTTTCCTGTCTGAGCCTGTGTCTGTGTGCTGAGCTGCTAGTGTTACTGCTGCAACACCAGAGACCAAGAACAAATAAACCACTGATTGCCAAGATCAACACCAGAGCGACAAACTATGACCTGACACCTGAACTGGAACTTTATCTACCCTGAAAGTAAATGAAACCAGGCACTGTCAGGTTTCAGCTCAGACAATATATTCTCATTCACCTCTTTACATGTGGCATGACTGAAAAATCATCTGAACACAGCTGAGCTGGCCACAAACTGAAAACTGCACAATCTCCGCCTGCTGCTCTGAGTGCTATTAGTGATTGATAAGCAACCATTAATGTATTGTTGATTTAATGACACTGCTGTGGCTAATTTGTGACTAAGCTTACATCATGTCTGTGCCACTGGTGCATATTTTCAAGTGTTTCCTTATTCTCTGCTACTGTGTTTGTGCTACTGTATGGTGCTATGACTCACCAGTGCTCAGACCTACCTAAAACCTCCAGGTGATCTCTGTTCCTCTTCAAAAAAAGAAAAAGAAGAAGAAAAAAAATGTCTACTGTATTGATATGCAAGGGTGCCCTCTAGTGGAATGGATATCGACTAAAGGGACTCTTTAGTAAACTTTATCAGCACAGTCTGAGTATTAACATAAGAACAAAACACTTGAGATAGACTAAACCTTTTCTGATGCAGACCGAACCTGGCCTTGACTATTGGCTTTATCACACCCTCTGCCCTACCTCTACCTTCTCGAAAGTACTACAGTTCTGAGGGTGTTTAAAGAGTAATAAGTATTTACACATGGGTGACTAATATATTTGAAGTGTCTGAGTACTAGTGGCAAGCTGTGATCAACTGACTGAAAGTGTCTTCTTACAATTAACGGTTTCTTGTATGTTTGTACATTATGTGTTGTGACTACTTGATCACTATCAAAGAATAGTGTTTGTTAGATATGGAGGGCATTAAATTGTTTTGCATGGATGTCATTTGTCCTTGTGGTGAATTGATTGTCCATGCTTTCTCAAACATAGTCCCAGTCGCAGTCTCATAGGCACAAGTCATTGATTGAAGCCTTGATTTCCTGTAATGAGGAAATTAGAAAATGTTTGAATCAATGACACTATGAGTAGAATAAAAGAAGTGTTCAAAATTGTGCAAAAGTCTAAGCTATTTTACAATTCAGCAGGGCAATGGAAGGAGTGTTTTGTTGTTGTTTTTAAGTTTTTTTTATTTCAGTTTATGGGGCATCTTGCATGATCTTAGAAGCTAAAGGAAATATTTATACTGGAAATCATCAGATTCACTCTCCTTCAATGAGCTGATTCCCCCCTCCCCCCAAATAATTCAAGTTTAATTTATACTCATTTGGTTATGAAAGTGATTTTTAGGGGGCTTTCCTTTACAACTTTGTGGTTGGTTGCAGATCTTAGAGCAGCCACAATTAGTTGACTAGATTGGGTCATTTTTGAAGAAAAAAATACAAACATGATCTTGTTCAAGTTTCTTAAATGTGAATATTTATGATCCTTAGTTAGTAGTGGTCTATGACCATAAAGTAAATATCTGTGGGTTGTGGGCTGTTGCTCAGGACAAAACAAGACATTTAAGGTTGCACCTTGGCCTTTGGTAAACAGTGATTAACATTTTTTTATATCATTGTTTGATATTTTATAGACCAGACCACTAATTGATATTTGAGAAAATAATAAACAGATTAATGAATAATGAAAATTATAGTTGGCAGCAGCCCAGAGGTAACTCCCTGTGTGTCATCTCTCTACTATCAGTAGGTAGGCTATAATAAAGAGGCAGATTTTTTATTAAAGACTAGATTTATAATTATCTGTATTTTTTTCATGTTCATAGTTGTCTAATTTAATTTTCTCGTGAAGTTAACTTTTAAATTGTTCTGGTACATTTGGTCGTCAAGTTTACTGAGGTGCGCTGTAGCAGGGTGAGGTGGGGCTAATTAAAGACTAGGAGCTGAATGAGTTGTCCCTGTGGTAGCCTTTATGAGCTGCTTATGCCATAAACTTAATCAAGGTTTAACATAGCATTTTCTGTAAGAGTTCAGTTCAAAACAGATCCAGCAGATTCCAGACTAAGCATTTATTTATCCATATTGCTGATCTAGTTTGCTCAAGGAAAATGACCAAATCAACTAAATTGAGCAGTTGCACTGCTTCTGTAGACATTACGGTAGCCTAAAGGCGCTCGTTCGGCTTTGATTCGATGCCGCCATAATTGCTGCAGTACCTGCGCAAATGAATTTAAAAGGCGGCTGGCTTGAACATGGTTTTCGCAAACAGCGGCTCTCACTTAATCACGTCTCAAAACGCTCTTCTCGAAAGGAAACGCTCTGGTGCGGTGTAACGGGAAAAAAACAACAGCGACGCAGCCATGTCCGGTGAAGGATGAAAAAGTTTCCGCCGTCATTCAACGTTCAGCCTTGAAGGAAACCGCAAGCTAAAGCGAATCGGAGTTTCACATCTCTGCAACACGTTGGGCATCAGCAAACTAGTCGTGTGGGGTTTTTTTTACACTGTCCATGCGTATATTAATATTATGAATTAGTCCGACTACCCACCAGCTTGTTAACGAGGAGTTAGTGGTTTAAAAACAACGTTTAAACAGGTGTTGGGACTATTTCTTTAATGGACGCTTCAACCGTCTTGGGCGTGTCAGTGCGCAGGTAAGTGATAAACGTTGATTTGTATCTGTCGTTTAACCTGCTTGAGCTAATGGTTGACTGTTTTTAGGCGGTTTTGGCTTAAATCCATCGCTCAAAATAACTTTAAATAACAAAATATACCTATAAAAATTAAAACAAGCCACTAGCCTACTAGTAAATTGTTCCGAGCTTCATGTGTAACCTCAAAAACAGATTTTACACTTGTCAGTGCGTTTTGCTCTTGCTGGCTGACATTTATCGCATAAATCTGAAAGACAAGGTGTATGCAAACTGGTATTGGGTGAAGCTGGCTTTGGCCCCAGGGCAAAATATGTGAAACATGTTATCAGGGCTGCATTCTCTGACATGCCGCAGCAAATCAGTAAAATACAGCACACGTCTCTTGGGAAAGAGGGAGGCACACACCCATTTAGCAGGTTGTAGTAATACCAGTGGACAAAGTCACAAGAAACCGCAGATGTTACTGTTACTACATGCATGGCCGTAGCTACCATTGAGGACACCGAGGTCATGTCCTCGGTATTTTTTTCTTGAAGTTTCGTTTAATTGTGAAGTGAAAATAGTCGACCGTCACACGACACATACTTCCAGATACCGCTGCCATGTCAAAACAAAAGTAGTCGGCTATAACCAGCGGCGGAGTGATTCCTTGAAATCCACCGGGAATTGTTTCACTGGCCCGAATGTTATGTCGCAACTGGTTTCCAATTTAACTGGTTTCCTTACAGAACAGCTCCAGCTGTGTTGCGCTTCCGTCTGCAGATTCGTCACAAATTCACAAATATACACAGCATATTACTAGAGATTTTTATGTCGCAGTTATATAGTGCTCACTTCCAGAAAAAATATTTGCTGCAGTAGATGTAGTAGTGAACTGCGACTTGAAAATAGCCAGAAATATGTTGTCTACATTTGTGAATTGGACATGACCCGATGTTGCAAACTGTTCATTCATTGGACGAGCCCTTTTCTCCCAGCAGGCCGTGCTCCATTCCACATTTTAAGAACAAACAAAGAAAATAATATATTGCAGTTATAATTTTTAAAGATACAACCATGGAAGTTGTAGAATACTGAAATAGGAGTTGATTTAAGTTGCAAAATTGGAAGTGATAAGAAAGAACTGAACCACAAAAGTGACCATGACTAAGAAATGCACAGCAAGAAAGTGGTATAAATACATCATGTATTACTTTTATCTATTACATAGCTTGAGGTTTTCTTTTTGACCTCGGTATTTGAAAAATCCTGGCTACGGCCTTGACTACATGGTAAGTAAAGGAGAAGCAAGGGGGGGAGTCAAACCAACATGTTTCCTGTTCGTGTTTGCAAAACATGACTTGAAACTCGAAACCTAGTTTCAAAAGTTGCTCTCTCATCTCCACCAGACTTTGGCATTCTCTATGAATCTCTCATTGTGTGCTAGTGTTTGGTGCTGCAGGAGAGCTGAGGTTGACATCCCTGCACCCTGCTGAATGCCTTTCATGGCACTGCATTAACATCACTATGGCACTGACAGAATTACTGCCGTGCTGACTTTAGCTCACTCTGCCCTTTCTGGCCATTCCGCTACTTTTATGCTTTATTTTTAAGCAAATCTTAAATGTTTCTCATCACATCTCATTTCCCCCTTTGTTTGGTGCTTTGCCATACATATTTGAAGGTTTTGGTCTGTCAGATCCCCTTTCTGGTGAATTGATTGTGATATCCATGCAACCTTGTCTCTTTCAGCTCTCCTCTGCTTTGTTTCTTCGGTCTGTGCCATCCATCTCATCATGGACAGCCTGCTGAGCGGGGCCAGTAAAGGGGCCAGTGCCCTTCAGTTAGTAAAGACCTCATCGCGTCATAGAAGCCACTCGCTGCCTTTACCCCTGTACGACTGACTGTTACAGAAACAATAAAGCTTAAATTCCTCTTAGACTCAAACAAAGGAGCCATGCATCCGCTGCTGTCCCTCGGTGTCTTTTGGCTGCTGCCCCTGGCCTTGACACTGGGAGAAGACTCACCATTGGACTGTATCCCACGCAGAACTGTGCTCTATAATAGTGAGTGTTGCTATCTGTCTTGTGTAACTTTTGGCTTACAGTTTTACAATCGATTGCATCCTCTATGGTTTGAATTTGGACAGACTTATTGGGAAACAGGATTTAGTCACTGGTGATAGTATAGTTAATCATGTATATGCTGTCTCCAGGGGATAATGCTCACCTGTTTCATGAGGAGGGTGTGTTCAACTACTCGACCATGCTGCTGAGAGAGGACCTGGGTCTGCTAATGCTGGGTGCCAGGGAGGCAGTGTATGCTCTGGACCTTAACAATGTCTCCAAGAAACTTGCTTCGGTAATAACACCTTTGTTTACGTTGTAGTTAAGGCCTGCCCTGCTGTGGAGCAGTGCCAGTCAACTTTCTTATCAAGGCTTTCTTGGCCAAGGGTTATATTTTTAAGAACAAACTTGCGTGTCACTCTAGACTCTGAGCTCTGTGTGGTTAAACACATCCTGTGACTAACCAGACCGTTCTTTTTTAGGTTAGTAACACTCTACACAGCACAAAAAACATCCAGCTTTATTAAAAGTTTTACATTTTTTTGGATTTTTAACTGATGTGTCTCCACCTAAGTTACACTTTTGCAGTTTTATCGTTACATAGTATGGGCTCGACTCAACTCTATTCTACTCAACTCTCCTTGCTTTATTCCTCTGGATATTGTTTTCCATTATAGATATCAATGCAGGGCTTGGTTTGCAGGGATGACCGTTGTTGATTGGTCAAACACACACAGTATTGTAGCTTCAACTTGTGTACCACTTCATTCATAAAAGAAGGAAGTACTCATGTATTGATTTAAGACAAGGGGAGGACATTTCTCTTCTTTGATAATGTTAAAACTAAAGGCTTTGTTGCCAGCCTCCCAACTCGTTTTAAAATAGACAAGATAAAAAGTGAGAGTGAGAGAGCCTGGTATTGAGAGGACTGCCGTTTTTTCACATAACTTTATAGTATCAGCTCAGCTTGCTTGGAACCTCCAAAAAAGTAGACACTTGCCTGATGGAAAACCAAAAAAGGCGAGTAAAGTTGAGTCAAGCCGGTAATACATAATGGAAAAATGGCTTTACAGTACAAAGATATGTCTACCTGCTCCTCTAAACTTCTGTTGTCCTAACAACTGCTTTTATGCTCTAACGACGGGTGTAAAAGATGTTACATTTATCTGTTTTTATAACTGAAAAAGTGTGTAACTAAAACTGTTTTCACTCGTTTAGGTGAAATGGGAAGTGACAGACAAACAAAAAACCGACTGTAAAAACAAAGGGAAAGATCTTGAGGTGAGTCAGTTTAAATATTAACAAATTGATTGCATACTGAGCATATGTAGTCATCACTTTTTTAACATCCATTTACAGACGGAGTGTAAAAACTATATCAGAACCCTGCATAAGATGGATGATAACAGGATGTATGTTTGTGGAACCAATGCTTTTGATCCAGAGTGTGACTACATGGTGAGTCATAGCGCTCCCTCTGTGTTAATATTTCATGCTGTACATTGAAGCAAATTCATAACAACAACAAAAAGTACCAGGATTAAACAATGTGTTTGTGCAGTCATACGTGGATGGAATCCTGACTCTGGAGAAAAAAATAGAGGATGGGAAAGGGAAGTGTCCATTTGATCCTTTCCAGAGATATGCCTCTATCGTGGTTGGTGAGTAGCAATTACACAACAGTATGAGACCATAGGGAAGAAGTTTAACGCAACCAAATGTTTACATATGTATCTCTGTGCTTGCTGTCTTGCCAGATGACAGCCTGTACTCAGCCACGTCAATGAATTTCCTGGGCTCTGAACCCGTCCTGATGCGCAACTCTGATACCTCCATACGCACTGAGTTCAAAAGTTCCTGGCTCAATGGTAAGATGAGAGAAGATGCTACGTTCATGCAAGGTTTTTGCCACCTTGGTGATCGTAGCGGAGTCAAAGTTCATCTTTTTCCATCTTCCTTTGTCAGAGCCCAACTTTGTTTCCATGGCTCAGATGCCGGAGAGTGAGAAAAGTTATCAGGGAGATGATGACAAGGTTTACCTGTTCTTCAGTGAGACAGCTGTGGAGTGCGACTGTTACAACAAACTGGTGGTCTCCCGTGTGGCCCGTGTCTGCAAGGTGAAAACAGTCTAGCATGCACACACTTTTTTTTTCACAGCTCTAGTTCCCAACGTTATGTTAACATATAAATAGCACTTCCTCAGCTGCTCTTTTTCCACCCTTTCCGCTGCATGATTGTACAGACCGTTTGTCTCCATGTTTTTCCACTTGTCTGTGCGGCATTATGATGTCTTTATGTTCTCCCAGGGAGACGTGGGAGGTCTGAGGACTTTACAGAAGAAATGGACATCCTTCCTGAAGGCCAGGATGGACTGCCCAGTGCTGGAGTCCCAGCTTCCCTACATTATCCAAGACTCTTACCGCTGGTGTGACCTCCAGCAGCCCTGGAAGGACTGTTTGTTCTTTGCCATCTTCACACCACAGTCGTACGTTTGATATAAAAAAATATGTCTGTATCAGAAGGGGGAAGGTTTCTTTCTTTTTAATGGTCTGTGGTGCTCCACTTAGCTCACAGTTTCTTTGTTTGTGTTTGTGCTTCAGGGACACATCAGGCCTGTCGGCAGTGTGTGTGTACCGCGTGTCTGACATCAGCAGAGTGTTTGCAGAGGGCAAGTATAAGTCTCCAGTCACCGTAGAAACCTCTTTTGTTAAGTGGGTCATGTATAGCGGAGAAGTCCCCGTCCCTCGGCCCGGAGCTGTGAGTTTTCCCACTATTCAGCGTGTGTGCATGTATTAGAAACAATGAGAAATCTCAAAAGGCAACTTTTTTTACCAGTGGCCGAGCAGGAAGCTGATTCCTTTTGTACTCTGACACTGTTGTTCTCCCTTTTCTCTTTCCTTCCCCACTTCCCCTGCCAGTGTATAGACAATGCAGCTCGTAAAGAGGGCATAAAAGTGTCTCTGGATCTCCCAGACCGGACCCTTCAATTTATCAAAGATAAGCCCCTCATGGACCATGTCATCCAGCCAATAGGCGAGAAGCCTCTACTAGTGCGAAAGGGGGCTACATTTACATGCATCATAGTCAACCAAGCGCAGGCGGCAGATGGAAACAAGTACCACGTGATGTTCGTAGGCACAGGTGTTGTACCTGAACACTGTTGTCGCTGCTTTCTTTAACTTAAAACATACGTGTCAGCATCTAAATGTAACATGTTTCTATCTTTTTATATAAAAAGAGGAAGGCACCATTCTGAAAGCTGTGAACTATGATGGAGAAATGTTCATCATAGAAGAAGTACAACTCTTCAAGCCCCCAGAGCCAATCAAGATTCTGAAATTTTCCAACGTCACGGTAATTCAAAGCTCTAGTATAGCCAAATAAATGGCTTTAAATGACGGTTTCTTATAAATTACAGTATCTCTGTCATGGCTTTGTGTTTGTGTGTTATGGATCGAAAATTGTACAGGGTCAGCTATATGCAGGCTCAGACTACGGTGCAGTGCAGATACCACTAGCCACCTGTGGGAGATCCCTTTCCTGTATGGACTGTGTTTTAGCCAGGGACCCATACTGTGGCTGGGACAAAGTTGCTGGAAAATGTGTCGCCCTTTCTGATGCACAAAGGTAGGCGGCTGTCCTATCATATGAAGCAAGTTGTGTTGAATGTCAGATGAATCCAAACGAAATTTAAATGATCGTGTCTTTTGCTTTAGTGAACTAATCCAAAGTGTGAAAGATGGAAATGCCACTCTCTGCCCAGGAGCTGGTGAGTGCACACTGCGTCATTTGTACATATTTTTTCTGACTGGAAAAAAACATATTTAGGTCATTTGTGGGTCATTGTGAACCTCTGTTTTGCTTTTAGACCCTGTGAAACCTGTGAATCAGATCATCTGGCCAGGTGGCAACCTGAAGCTCCATTGCCCTTCGCCCTCCAACTTGGCAAATATCATGTGGCAGCAGGACGACCGCTCTCTCAGCTTTTCACCTCTCATTCTGCATCAACCGGATGGACTGCTCATCCTCAACGCATCATACTCCAATGCTGGTCGGTATCGGTGCGTGTCTGTGGAACGCTCCAAAGTCGCTGAGTACACAACCACCATTGCAGAGTACCAGGTCAACGTAGACCCAGATGCTGGCAAGGATGGACACAGATTTGGTCCCCAGCCTCAGAGGGGTGGCCCCTCTGTGGCTGGACTGCAGGCTGTAGTCGGGCTGCTAGTGGTTTCTATTCTTGCCCTTTTGGCCTGGAACTTTTACAAAGGCCACCTACCTCTGCCCTGGGAATGCAGAAACAAGAATAGAGAGCAATCCCAGCAGTCCCATGAGCAGGGGGATCTCAACGCCACTGTGACCAAGGGGCCTGCATTAGCAGAAGACAAACCACTGGTGTCTGGAGCAGACAACGGCAGCCGTAATAACAACCACACTGATGGAGAGGTGGGATTCAGTGCCGCAGAGGGGGAGAACGCCCCAGAAGTTTCCCTTCCATCTCTGCAGTTTATAGATGATGAGTCAGAAATTTGAAAATGACCAGTACATTATAATCCTCACAGCGAGAATCTCCCAAACTGTTTGTTTCCAGGCAGATGGACTGGATTAATCAATTCTAGTGAAATTGAAATCTCAATTTATGGGGCATTCACTAAGAGTATAAAAATATTCAAAGTGGTTCGGAGTTTGTTTTGAGAGACTATAAATTGTTGAGACTGAATACACCAAAACATCGTATAATTAGTTTTGTTTTATAACAGATGGAGAGACTCTTGAATTCCTGCTTTACATTTACATGTCTTTTCTATTACAATTGTAGGTGCATTTTGTAAAATGTGTTTTAATGAAAAATATTTGCTACTAAATTTAGATTTATATTTTACAGACTGGTATGATATTCACAGGGAATGTAATTTAAAATTGAGCCATTTAATCTCTAACCACTAGCAGCAAAGATTTTAGTTTTATAGTATTAAACCTTTTCTACCTGTTCCTTGTGTTGTTCAAATGTATCCAAATACAGCAGCCAGGATTTACTAGTTTTCAGCAAGACCAGACTTGCCAAGAATGTGAAACACAGTGTGAATGTTACCAGCTGTTATGAATAATCTTTGAGCTGATGTGTATGATGGATCAGTTTTTGAAGTTGAAGTCTCTTTTTTAAGTCAGCACTTTTCACAGAGAAATCGTTCGCCAGGTTTGAAACTCCTCCATTTGAAAACTGTTTTTATTCATGGCAGCCTCTTTATGTTCCAACACTTTGGTCCAGACCAAATATCTTGACAACTGCTGGATAGATTACTGTGAAATTTGGTACATACATTTGTGGTCCCTAGGTTATGAATTGTAATAACTTCAAACTCCTGACTTTGTATTTAGTGCCATCATCTGTTCACAATGTTAGATTTATGACCAAATACCTGCAAAACTCATGACTTTGCCATCAGCCTCTCATGTACTTGTTTTGGTGCTCATTAGCAAATGTTTGCATGCTAACATGCTAAATTAACACAGTGAACATAGTAAACATTACTTTCTACACTTTTACTTTGTTGTTAATAAATTGTGTGCCCAAAACACACTTCAGCATATGGTACAAAGGAGAAAAAAATCTTTAATGTGTAATTTTCAGACTACATTACAAAATGACCTTTTCAGACAGTACAGAGTGATTTGTAGCTAACAATCTGATTTTTGGTGGAAAAGCATTACAACAATACAACAAAGGACATTGACTGTACAGCCTCAATAATATAACGTCTGTGGTTAAAACACAATGACTGGTGTCCTGGTCCATCTTGGTTGGTATGGTGCCTCTTATCTCCTGTAGCGGTACCTCTTGAAGTGGAACCACAGCTGGAAGATCCCATTGGCGAACTGGCAGCGGAAGCCGTGTCGGTGTGAGTACTCCCACTCTCTGTTTACGATCTTGAAGGCAATGTCTTCGTACGGAGGGCCAGCATGGAACCTTAAAATCCCAAAGTCCTTGTTGTCAGGACTGGGTTCCAGGAAGTACTGCGGGGTGGAACGCTTGTCGATCAGATCTGGGTAGAAGATGTTGAACTTGTAACCCTGGACAATTTTGGGCGGAGGGTTGTCGAAGTCATAATGGGTCTGGTTGTATTTGTTCCACTCGAAGCCTGTGTGGACCCTGTTGAAGAAGCGGGGTTTCCTGGGGCGGTATTTGTCTGCCCACAGGTACATCTTCCCCGTGACGGGAATCTCCACGCTGAACTGGGCCTCATCGTTGCCCATGCCCTCTTTGGCACGACGTACGAAGGCGTCCTCTGCGCTCTCGTTGGCGTCGCCTGACAGACAGACAGACAGAGAAGATGTCAAAGAAACATCTGTATCACATTAATACAATCAACATTTCGTACAACTAAGATTGGCTTCATCAACATATTTACTGCTGGAAACTTACTGAAACCCTCAGAAAAGACACATTATCATGGATCCCGCTGCTTTTTTTGGGAAAGACTCCTCCTACCCTGCCTCTGATTGGCGTACCCTGATATTCTTACCCTCACCAATCTCACTACACGCCTAAACCTAACCAATCTAAGCAACAAAGGCAACGAGTACTATCCAATCAGAGGCAGAGTAGGGCAGGTCCTGCAAGAAAAGGATCCATAATAATGTTTCTGCATGTTGGTTATCAGACCCAGAATGTACTAGAGATGCAAACTCTGACTTACAGGCTCTTTGTGTGAGTGTGTGCGTGGACTCATACCTGTGACCTGTAGCTGTCTGCGGGCTAGTTGCAGCCTGTGTGTGTCCTCTTCAGGGGTGATTGTGTGTGTGTCCAGCGGCAGCTCTGAGGACGTGAGCAGCGTGGGGCTGTAGCGGCCTGAGTCGTACTCCGCCTGGCTCTGTTGGATCAGATCCTCCTCAGTCAACACAGCCTCCACCACCTCACCCTTGTCCTCGTCCTCCTTCTTGTCACTCTTGTCTTCTCCATCCTCGTCTTCATTCGCGTTTCCTGCTCTAGAACTGGACGGTCCTGCCTCCTCCTCGTCCTCTTCTTCGCTTCTTTTGTTTTTTGTGGCGGAGGAAGATGACTGACCTGGTTCTTCTTCTGCCCTTTCCCTGCTGTTGGGAAAAATATTTGGTGTTAATTTCTGTAAGTGACGAGTCAGTGCAACCAAGTTTTGTATTTACTTTTTTTAGCTTCATATACACAGCTTCAAAAAATGGAAAAAAAGGAGAAGTGAGAATTAAGAAGAATCTCGCTCTCTGTTCCTGGTTGAGGCACCAGTTTCCCACACTTTCAATGAGGATGTGTGCAGGGCAGTGCAGTCATTTGAGAGCAACTTACTTGTCTTCATCACTCCTCGGCTCCTCTTTGATGATGGGGAACAAAGGTTCACTCTCTACTCCTTGTTCCTGTTTCAGCTTGAACAGCTTCTGACGCAACACATCCTGGTGTCGCTCTCTCAACCTGCAACACAAAGTTGTATTTATATTTACACATCAGTTTTCACTAGCTGCCCACATAGCTTCTTTTGATGCATTTAGCATTAGCATTCAAATCAGCATTTTATTGCTACAGCAGAATCTGGTGGGCGTCCCCACATTGGTACCTGGCTCTTGCCATGTAGACTCTGACTTGCTGCAGCAGACTCTCCCAGTAACCGATGTCAAGATTAGATCCTCCTGCCCGAATCTTCCCCTCAATGTTCAGGTGCAGCGCCTGCAGCTGGCTGTATGTTTTTCCTTTGAACACCGTCTGGACGTCAATGCTCACTGCAGTGTTGATGCCCTCACGACGATCACCTGAAGATTCAAAAAGACAAAAAGAAAAGAAAAATGTGAAATGTAGGTCAGGCAAAATGATTTGACAGATGAGCACAGGTGCAGATGTAACAACAAGAGCAGGAGGTAAAGAAGCAGAGCATCTACCTATGATAGAAAATGAGGAAACGGTGTACCTGGTCCTTTCCCAGAGGCCTCCAGTTTTCTCAGTTTGCTGATCTCGTCCTCAGTGATGGTGGTCATGTCTCTCCAGAAGTCCACGTTCTTGCCTTGCTCCAACTCCATATACACCTGTAACAAAAATAATAATAATAATAATAATAATTAAAGCCGCAAGCGGCGATGGCGGGCCATCGCTCACCCATGCCACCGCGGGGCCTGAGGCATGGCGGGGCTGTGGCGTGAAGCAGAAAGTGAGAAAAAACGTGGAAGGAGGCCAAAAATGCAATGTTTCGTTCATCCAGTAGGGGGCAGTCACAGGTAGTTACACATATGGTCTGGTGTGTTCAGGGCGGCCACTCATCAGTCATGTTATGAGAGGTTGATGGTTCATCCACCAGGGGGCAGTAGAGTGTAACAAAACACAAGCGGTTGCGTTCAGGGTGGGACAGTGATTACACATGTGAAGTTTTGTGGAAATCGCACAATGATGATGTAAAATATGGCACTTCCTGTTTCCACTAGGGGGCGACACGAGTGAGATCGCCTATGAGCGAATGGAGACGTTGAGGTCGGCACCCTGGACCTGTGTACCAATTTTCATGATGATACGAGTTCAATAAAGCCATCAAAAAGCCAAACGTATTTTCATGGCGAGGAATTGATGGTAGTCACGCCCCCACAGGGACGCCATTACTCGTAGCTTCACAGTGTTCATAAAGTAGCTTCACCAACTGGTTCTGCATGTTTTAGAAGTGGAATGAAGTTGCTGGGGTCAACTGTATTTTTCATGAATTTAAGTTCACTTCCTGTTACCACCGGGGGCGCTATGAGTTACGTGGGAAGTTAATATATCGGGACGTTCAGGGCGGAGCCATCATCATGTCCAGCAAGTTTGAAGCTGATTGGATGAAGTATGTGGGCGTGACAGCCACTCGTATGTACATGGCGAGCACGCCAAAGTTAGTTGAGCCCTGGCAGACACGCCCTTTGACCTACGGATGCGCAGAGCACAACTTAAGCTCAGCTAGGTCTGGAGATGTTGCGTACCTAATTTGAACTTGATCGGGCGAACGCTGTGGGAGGAGTTAATTTTAGGCGGGAAGAATCAAAACCAAAATGGCCGACTTCCTGTTGGGTTGAGGTCAAGAGGCTTTTTTGCATATGTGGGTATAATACATATGTGTACCGAATTTTGTGAGCATAGGACAAAGTTAGCAAAATTCCCTATGGGCATTTTTGGACTTTGTAGGGGGCGCTATTCCGCCATTCTGCGTCGACCATGTGCGACCACCCAAAAATATCGAATTTCGGATGAGGCCGGACGTCCGTGCAAAAGTATAAGCATTTTCGCATTTGGGAAAGGGGCGAAATTGGGGCACGAAATGTCGGAAGAATAATAATAATAATAATAATAATAATAATAATAAACATTACAATTTCAATATAGCATTTTTCCCCGGGGGTCTTCCATACCACATGATTACTTGATTACTTGATTACTTTGGGGTCACTTGCATGTTGGGGCATGAACGAATTTCAATAGGGCTTTCGC